>NC_046660.1:51731162-51739643 GCF_010883055.1 Belonocnema kinseyi
GCGGGGAGATCAGCGAAAGAAGCGAAGGAGAAATAGAGAGGAAGAGGGATTGAAAGAGCCATTCAGTTTTAGAAGCGAAGGAGAGATAAAGAAGTTAAAACACCTAATTAGGAAAAAAAGTTAATTCAAATGTTGAGGAAGTTTTTTTCCTCTCTTATAAAATTGTGAAAACGTGGGTTAGACTCTTATGACGTACTGCCTTTCAAATGCGATTAGCGCACCCGTTAGGTTCTGGCGTGTATAAAATCTAACTAGATGAGTACCTTGTAGATCTCCTCTGGCAGCCAGAGGTGGTTAACTTAAATGGATCGTAAACACTTCCGACTTACAACTACATACAAAAATTCTACTTAATCCTTACAATTTCTCAAATTTGCAAACGACCCTTTAATTGAAGATTAGAAGTAAAATAGAAAATAATAGTTTAAAACAAAATTTTTTAACTAATAATTTTTAACACGTTGGGAAACGGGACAAGATAATGCTAAAGGGCCGTTCAAAAACTATGTCACACTGTTAAGGGTGGGGAGATAACAGATTTTTTTACTTCTCTGATCAAAAAATAAAATTTAGACACGTGTAGAGACACTGAATACCAATTTTTTGCACACAAAAAAACTTATTAGTTGCATTTTCAACCAAATATTTCAATCTCCAAGCCGAAAAAGATTTAATTTTTAGAAGGTGGTTTAATTTACAACTCGAAAAGTTTAATTTTCGACAAAAAAGTTCATTTTCAGTCAAGAGAGATAAATTTACAACCAAAGAAGATGCCTTTTCTACCTCCAAATAGGAATTTTTAAACAAACCGGTTGGATTTTCTACTAAATAAGATAACTTTATCAAAATAGTTGTATTCTCAACTAAAAAGGATAAAACTTCAATCAAAAATAGAATCGTAAACTTTTCAGTTTTAAAGTGCAGTTTTCAAAGAGAAAAAACTAATTTTGAACAACTTGAATTCAACTTAAGACATATTTTTAACAAAATAGTCCAATCCTCAACAAAAATGATGAACTTTCAACAATAAGATTAATGTTCTACCTGAATAGACGAATTTTCAACAAAATACAAATAATATAATAATATAATAAATAATAATATAAATAATTTGTAACTCGATAATATGCATTTTCAACAAAAAAATTAATTCACGACCGAATATTCGAATTTTTAAATAAAATTATGAATCTTCAACGAAAAAAATTAATTTTTCAAAAAATAGTTTAATACTAATCCAACTAGTTGAGTTTGCCACTAGAAAATACATTTTCTATAAAATCTGTCATGTTTGGTATTTCAAAAAGGAAAGATTTTAATTTTTAATCCAAAAATAGTTAAATTCATCTAAAAAAGAGGAATTTTCAACAAAATAGTTGAATCCTCAACGAAAACAGGTTAGTTTTTAACCAATCCGTTACAATCTTTAACCAAAAGGGATGAATTTTTAACCAGAAAAGATTATTCTTCAAAATAGTTGAATTTTCAACTACAGGATTTTGATTAAAACAATAATAAAATTTATTTGTGTCAAAGAAATATTTTTTTCAATATATTAACTATATTCTGTAGTCAAACCAAGAAAAATTTCCTTCATGCAAGCACAACATTTTTTGAGTGTAATATTAGTAATACGTGCAATTATATAATGCTATCTGACTAAGTTTTTGAACGGCCACTAAATGTCTAAAAAGTTGCTTGTAAAAAATTAATGACAAATAAATATTTTGATCATGATGTGATAAACTGTATAAATTTTGCATGTTGTCACCAAAAGTCAAACCAGTGAAGACAATTAAATATATAGCTGGGTCAAACAAAATCTTCGCTATACTTGTAATAACCATATTCTGTGTTTGAAACAACAACAAATTTTGTTGATTTAACGAAATAATTTTCCGGGTGCAATATGTGTAATATGTGTATTATATTTAATATTTGTAATATGATCTCTGAAATAGTTTTTGAAAGGCCCATAAAAGCCTAGAAAGAATAAGCTTTTGATTATGATGTGATAAATTATTGATTCCTCACATATTGTCTACGAAAATTGTAAGACCGGTCCAAACAAAAAAAAATGTTTTTCGGTCAACAAAATAGTTTGTTGAACATATAATAATCATATTCTATAGTTGAACCAACAAAATTTTTGTTTATCTAACGAAATAATTTTCTGAGTCTAATATTTGTAATATTAATCATATCTGTAATATAAATAATGTGTGTAATATGTGTAATATACTCCCTTAAAGAGTTTTTGAACGGTCCCTAAATGTCAATAATGTTTCTTTAAGAAAAATAATGACGAATAGACATTTTGATCATCAAATGCAAATAAATGATAGATCCCTCGCATTTTGTCACCGAAAGTTATCAAAGCGGTTAAATAAAAAAAACTTTAGTTGAGCCAATATTGTAGTATGTGTAATATGAGTAATATGTGTAATATGCTCTCTGACGTATTTTTTGAATAGCACTTAAATGCTGTAAAAGTTAAAAAAAAGTAATGAATAAACGTTTTGATCATGAAATGATAAATTATAGATTCCTCGCATATTGTCACCGAAAGTTGTCAAACCGGTTATAAAATACATGTTGCATCGACAGGTTAATGTTTCTTCAACCCAACCTACCCGAGTGACGAATGCAGTGTGACTTAATTATAATCCTCGAATGAATTTAATAGAATTTATAATTAGAGAGAACTGTATTCGCGAAGTGGAGAATGGCCTGTATTTAAGAGAATCCTGTATTTAACAACGATAAAAATGATTTCAACTATATAAAGCTATAAGAGTGCTTTCGGATCGTTTTACACTTTAAGAGATTATATAATTATCTCTGCTCACTTATGTAAAAAAATATTTACTGTTCTTAATTTTAGGGCAAAATGATTGATGGTAACACAGAAATAAGTGTCTTTTGCATGAAATATAATTCAACAAATATAATTTGCCCTTATTTATATATTTAAAAACATGTGCTAATGTTACTTATATTACATGATTCTCTTTAGAATAATTTATATTTTTTATCAATAAAACATTGCAAGTCCCTCTTAAAATTTTTATTTTTTGTGTAAATCGTAAAATAGTTGTATGTTATAGATAACAGGAGCCATGAAACGAACGTTAAGAACGTTATTATTTGCTTAATTAGTATTTTTTATTAATGTTTTCATTAGTTTAAAAAATTTTCATTATTGAAGTAATTGTTGACTTATTTTTTTCCACGGAAAAAGGGTAAATCGTGGAAGAATATGATCGTGGTTGATTTCCAGACGCCAAGCAACACACATTTTGATTTTAAATTAAAAACAGTTGAATTTAAATACAGAGATAAACTTAGACAAAACAAATAAACATGAACTTTCACCCAAATAGTTGAATTTTCAACTAAAAAAGATCAATTTTCAATAAAAAATGGAAGACTTTCTACAGTAAAAAGCATTAATTGAAAACCAAAAAAAATCGAATTTTTAATCCAGTAGCTAAATTTTAGGAACAAAAATATGTTAATTTTAAATAAAAAATATTGACGGGTTAATATTAATTGATATCGCTTAAATTTGAAGATAATTATTTTGATATTTGAAGAAAACTATTAAGAATGAGAACAAAAAAGATATGATTTTGATAGAAAGTACCACCTTTTTTCAACTTAAAAAAAGATTTGTTGGCTGTCTTGGATGGTCGACTCGATCATCACAGAGAGTCGCTCTGATCATCCCAGTGGGCAAAACTGATCAACACAGGGGGTCAAACTAATCACAATAGATGACCAAACTGATCATCACAGCGGGATGAATTGACCATCTTAGAAAAACGAACTGATCATTAGAAGGGTCCAACTTGATCACTTCCGACGGTCGACTCGACCTTCACAGAAACTCGAACAGGGGACAAACAGATTACCACAGAAGACCAAACTGAACATCATAGAGCATCAAACTAATCCTTATTGAGGGGCAAACTGACCATCATGGCAAGCCGAACTGATCATCACAGAGAGTAAAACTGGTCGAAGTGTGGAAAAGCTTGGCGATCGTATAAACAATCCCAAAATGGTACCTTGATTATCCTAATAGTGACTGAATTTCTAAACATTGACTCTAACTTTAACCGTCAATTTTTCTCCGTGTGAATGCCTGGAAAGTTTCTTGAAAAAAATTTAATGTTGCATAATCATTTTGATCATGGTGTTCCCTATTGCACATAGATACAACCTTTTGTTAGTTGGAGACGCCAAAGTCGGATGTTTATACCCTAGAGTGTAAAATATAAAGAGCCGTGGATTTCTTTGGTGGAATATTGCTTTTCTTTATTCGATTTGCGATCGGCAAACGCATTATTAATCCTAAATCATCATCGAATGCTGAACATAAGGTTAGTATCTAGAATCTTAATCGATATTGAGAGTGTGAAGAGTACTGAACCCCTAGGCTAAAATTAGGTGCAGGCTTTAGCGCAACACTTATACTCGTTTTTCTCATGAAATGCAGATACCAATCACGAATTCCAACGTAATGGCAAGCAAGAAATGCAAGACAGATTACCAAATACTGACAAAGTCGATTAAAAATTTTAAAATTTGAAGATTTAGATTTCTTGTACGACTTTTTAAATCTTTGAATGCGTTATGAAAAGATAAATTTAATTATCCTAATCATAATTAAAAATCATATTAAAAAATTCAAAACTTTAAGATATTGTTGCTTGAGTAACATGTAATTCATTGAAAATGATTTTTATTAGAGTATACTCAATGAAATTGAGTATACATGAGTATACAGCCCAAGCATAATTTGATGATTTATTATAAATAACTAATTTATAACCAACCGTGGTTATTATTAGCAAATTTTATGAAAAAGATCTACAGTTTGATGAAGACTAAAAAATTGTTCAAACTGCGCATTTGTTTATGAAATTTGCTTATAATTGGAAATCTACATTTTTCAAATATTCATTTACTACTTTAAATTGAAAAAGTTAATAACGAAATTATTAATTAATTATACGTTATTAAAGCAACCATATATAGAATTTTCAATTTTTTTCAAGTTTTTGCTTAAATAAAGTAAAAAATAATTCTCTTTGGAATCGGCCTTAAGGCCGATCCCTTAAGGGATTTCTTAAAAATTTAGTTAGCTTCATTTTTAGAAAAAACCTTGAAACTAATTGGAAATTGTAGCCGGATTCGGATTTTTAGTATTTGTTCTTCATTTTTCCCCACTTTGCATTGTAACCGTTTGGCGAAATTAATAAAATGTTTAATTTTTTTAATGATTCATAAGCTTTTAATTTGAAATTCCTAAAAAATTTGACAAGGTTTTGAAATATTCACTCAAATGAATCTGAAGTAAATAAAGATAGGAAAAAGAATTATAAATATTATTGTAAAAATAGAAAAAGTAAACTTTTAAATGATTATTTTGTAAGGCTACTCATTCAGTTAAATTTTATTCAATAAAAAAGTGAAAATTTAAATTATACTTCTTAGTATTGTTAAATTTACTACAATTTAAAAATATTCGTACAGATTTTTGAACAATTAGAAGTGAAAGTTTAACATTTGAAATTTGAAAGGCTTGTCTGTGCATCTTATTTTAAAATAATCTTTTTTGAAATAAAATTTTTTGTTTATAATACGAATTTGTATACAAAAATTTAAATAATCAAACCAATAACCTTAAACTTCTATTTTAATTTGAATATCATTCAAAAAATCATTATTTATAATTGAAAGTGATTAAAAATCATCAATTTGATTGAATCACATTCAAAAGAGAAAAGCATCATATAGGAAGCCATAAACTTGTATAATTATATACTGAAACTTAAAAGAATTAAAAAAAATGTAATTGAACAATTTTAAAAAAGATCAATTTCAAATTGAAGACTATTTTAATAAGAATAGCTTCACAAAAAAAGATGCTAAATAAACCTGCTAGTCTTGTAGTAATAAAACGGGCGTTATTAAGAATCATTTCCGAATGAATATAAATTATTCTATCTACTCTATAACTTTGGAATTTACTTATTTACTCTCTCTTAATTATGAAACTAATGAAATAAAAAAAATTGAGTTTAGAATTAAGGAATCAAGTAGAAAATAAGTAATAAAGAGAAATCTCTGAAAGCAAATTAATGTGAAAAAATAGGACTTGAAAAAGTATTCTGAATAAAAATCCTTTAAATTAAAAATAATTAAAAAATATTTTTTATTTGGAAGTGAGCTTAAGGACTGGAATTTTATTACAATCTTCATTTATTTTTCTGCAAAATATTTTATATTTAAAATCTTTTTTATTTGCGCTTGTATTCGGCGCGGAGTTTGTAAGTCAAGCATACATTTGGTTTAACATGTTCTTTTTTTTATTTAACATTTTATTCATTAAATTTAATTGCTGAGATTAATAGAAAAGGACGAAAAATCTATCAACTCAAAAGAAAATCCCAAAGCTATCAATGAGTACCAGATAATTAGTACTAAACTCTAGTAGCATTGGACTGAGTCCTAGATTACCTGTGCATAGTCCTAGAATCATAATGGCTATTACAGAGGATGCCTTATTTAATAAAAATTTCACTATTACTTACAAGTATTGATGTGATATATATATTCCATTTTCCCTCGCATTTCACGGCTTTCCACATTACCGGCACCGACGCGCAGCCGCGCACACGCGGAAACGCAGAAGCAACGCGCAGGACGCGTTTTTTTCACACAATTTCAGTTTGTAGATTTTGGGCAGAACTACTTCACACTAAAAAAGAAAAATTGGTGGAAGTTTCAGGAAAAAGGGTAAAAAATCGGAGAGCGAGGAGAAGACGACAGCAAAAAAATGGCCGCGTTTCACTACTTGAGATACAGGATGGACACTATTTTTACGAAACGCACGCACGTTCCCACCAGCACCCCTGGATCTACCCCTTTCATCCCTCTTGATTCGACACCCCCTATTTTATCGTCATACGCACGCTCTTGCGCCTTAATGTCTGCATCCAATTTTTTTAGGATTAAATAAAAAAGAATTTTTAAATATTTTATATATGCCAGGATTGGGGTTGTTTTTAATATTTTTGCTATAGGTGTTTTGTATGTTGGCAAGAGGCTTATTTAAAATTAAAAAACAAATTAATGAAAACCTTGAACTGAACTAAAAAAATAACAATATTATTATCCTCTTTAATAATACTACCCCTAAATTATTATTTATTAAATTAATTATTTATTAGTTAACTATTTAGAAACGAATGAATGACTGCATCTGCAACACAAATGTGAGATTCGGATGCGAAAAAGAGAGAGAGATGAAGGGTGAGAGGAAAAGGGGTAATGTTGAGGGGTGAAAAGGGGTAAGGGGTGCAGAGAGAGTCTAGCAGAGAAAAATCGATCGAGCTGCTGGGGTTTTGCACCCTTTTTTCTCTGTCGATGAATTAAAGCGATTAGCATAAATTTCGCAACCCCAGCCAGGCAACACCCAATCGTTCTTGAACCCCCATTTGGGTAGGGCCTAAGAGCATCGCGACGCCCTTATTTCTAAAGAGGCGTCGACTTTTCTTTAGAAGGAGGTGCTAAGGGGTTGGGTGAAATTACCCCTACTAATCAGGAGGACAAGAAATCCTTCTGCCTTACCCTTGATGATTTAGGGGTGGTTCAAATTTTCAGGGTGACTCGCAAAATACTATGGAGAATCATCCCCCACCGAATTTTGTTATTTTCAGAATTTTCTCCCTTTTATTTGATAACTTAAACTGTAAACTAGAATTAGGTT
Organism: Belonocnema kinseyi; assembly: GCF_010883055.1. Lineage (NCBI taxonomy): Eukaryota > Metazoa > Arthropoda > Insecta > Hymenoptera > Cynipidae > Belonocnema > Belonocnema kinseyi. The sequence goes on from NC_046660.1 coordinate 51,738,943, forward strand.
TTTTGGGGTAGGAATAAGGGCTGTCTCTACTCATCTTTTGTATAACAACCCTCTCCCCACACCCCAAACTGAATAGAAGCAAACAAATTTTGTCTCACATGCCAAAATGCTCTAAACACTGCAGAAGTAAGGAGATTTTTCATCGAAGTAGGAGAATAAACTTTTTAAAATAAAACTAATATAATAGCTACATGATTAGTTATGAAAAATTAATTTCGAAATGAAAAACTGATTTCAAAAAAATAGTTAATTTTTCCACCAAAATAATGAAATTAAAAATAAAGTGGCGAAAGTACAACGGAAAAAAATTAATGTTTACTTTCTAATTTTATGTTCCACTTTAAATCCAGTAGTTGATTTAAAAAAAGATGAGATTGTAATAAACAAAAAAAAATTGGTACGTCAAATAAAAATACTTTAATTTTAAATCAAAAACAGTTCAATTTAACCAAAAAAGACAAATTAAAAAAAATTGAATGCGCTACCAAAACAAATCAATCTTCAGTTAAACAGTTACATTTTTAAACAAAAAATATTAATTTTCAAAACAAAAGGACGAGTATTCAAGAAAATAGTTGAATTTCTAGCTGAAAAATATTTTTTGTAAATAAAATCAAATGAATTGTTGATTGGTCAAGCCAAAAAGACTAAATTTTTACAAGACAGTTAAATATTTGAGCAGAAAATATAATTTTTTAAAT
>NC_046660.1:51739743-51745618 GCF_010883055.1 Belonocnema kinseyi
TATTACTTTCCGAACAAAGAAAGAATTTTTTAATTAAGAAAGTAAACAATTTGCAACCAAACTGTCGAATATTCAAGCCGAAAAGGTTATTTTTATTCAAGACAGTCAAAGTTTTAATCTGAAATATAAATTCGTTACAAAAAAGTTAATTCTTAAACAATAAAGCTGAATTTTCAAGGAAAATGTTACATTTTTAACAACAAAAAATGTTCTCGCAGGCCAGAATGTTCTAAAAACAAAATAAATAGAGATTATTTTTACGGAAATAGGAGAAAAACATCTTTCAAACAAATTATTATAATAGTTACATTTTTATAAAAAAAAATAATATTCAAATAAAATTTTTTTAAACAAAATAGTACATTTTTCAGCCATAGTGATGAAAATTCAACCACAAGCATTGATATTTAACAATCTAGTTAAATTTTTAACCCAAAAAGAGTTTTCAGTAAAAAAATATTTTTTTACAAGATATTTAAATTTCCAACCAGAAAATAATAATTTTTAACAAAGATGATGAATTTACAACCAAAATAATAACATTTTACCAGAGCAGACGAATTTTCAATTAAATAGTTAAATCATGAACCGGAAAAAATATATTTGAACCCACACAGGTGCATTTTTGACCAAAAAGGATGAATTTTCAAACAAAAAACACGAATTTTCAAGAAAATGATGAATTTTTTAACAAGCTTAATAAATTTATTCCCAATCAATTGAGTTTCACTGTTCTTTTAAATTTAAATCTTTTCTGTTTCAAATGTTACCTATTTCGATTTTCGTTTAAAAATCAGCTTTTTTGTTAAAATTCAACAACTTGCTTGAGAGTTAAATTGCTTTTTGGGTGAAAGATTGATCATTTGATTTGAAAAATCATTTCTGTTGTTAGAAATTTACCTAATTTGTTGAAAATTTGTTATTGTATTGGTCAAAAGTCGATCTTTTTAAGTCTAAAACTGAACTATTTCGATGAAATTTCATGTATTCTGTTGAAAATTTGTCTTTATCCGTAGATAATACATTTTGGTTGCAATTTGCCTTTTTTGTATGAACTAAATTGTTTTTCATTTAAATCAAAAATATTTTTTTAGTAGAAACAACAAATGTTTCTTATTTTAAATTGAAACATTTGTTGGTTGAAATATCATTTTTACATTTTTGGTTGAGATTTTATGTTTTTTTTAAAGATAATTTTTTTAAATGACAGTTAAGTTATTCCATTTTTTGTTAAGTCATAAATTCAACTGGTTGGTTCAAAATCCATCTATTTTGTTGAAAATACGTCTTTTTGGAAGAAAATTAATTTTCTTGGCAGAAAATTAATTTTTCTTAGACAATTCAACTTCATGGTTGAAAATTAAACTGCTTTGTTAAAAAATTATTTTTCTGGCTTAAAATTCATAATTTAAGTAGAAAACTTATCTCTTTGGTTGAAAATTGACCTGCTTGGTTGTAAATTTATCCATTTTATTGAAAGATATTTTTTGTATTGATGAAAATTTATCTCTTCAACTCAAAATTCTTGTATTTTGTGAAAAATTCTTTTTTTTTTAGAAAGTTCATCTTTTTCCTTGAAAAATCATCTTTTTTGGTTGAACATTCAACTAATTAGATGAAAGTTAAAGTTCTTCACTACAATTTTGTTTGTTTCTTTAAGGTGTATCTTTAGTTGAAAAATAATCTCTTTATTAAAAAATTAATCTATTTTATTAAAAAAAAATTTTTCTTGTTAAACATTAATTTTGTTAATTAAAAAAGTGGATTGAAAATTCTCTTTGGACTGCCTTAATCAGTTTATTATTGCTAAAATAATATTTAGACTTCAGTACAGTGAAGAGTGAAAATTTTTACATTTATATTGTTAATATCTAATTGTAATTACTTAAGGCAATATAGTGAGAAAATTATTTTAAAAATTCCCTCTTTGCTCCGTCTTACAGCATAATTTTGACTTAAAATTTTTGGCTCGGAGAGTTAATGTAATTGATGACTTTATAAAATGGTTCAATTTCAATTATATATTTATCACGTTTAATTATATTTGAAGAAAAATATAGTTTTTTGATACATATTGAGAAACTTGTAAGTCACGAATTCCTTATTATGTCTTGGTAGGTATATTATCGTCACGGTGACTAAGAAAAGGGTTGAGAAAAGAAGCCTGTGGTTTTCCACGGGTAAAGAGGTTTTATCCGCCAATAGGATTCAGAGAATCTATAAAGTGCGCTGATCCTAGCAAAAAGGAACATTAATCGCTTCTTTGTCGATTCTGAAAGAGTTCCGTCTTTTCGCCGAGTCATCATCAGAATGATGGCCAGATTGAATCGATAGGAATTTTTTTTCTATCGTTCAAGAGTCCCTTCTTTAAAAAAATTCGAGGTTGAGGTTGCAAATCTTCTTTGTTTTTTAAAAAAAGTTACACTTTAGAAAAAAATATTACAGGAAATTCTGAATAAGCTAGAAATAATTTACCTAAGATGATCTTTCTTCGCGAATCTAGAAGAATCATTATAGAAAATCATAATAAGAAAATTGGTATAGAAATAAGTTTTGTTATAATATTGAAAGAAATGATACAAAAAACAGAAAAAATATAAATGAATGATTTATTTATTGAACACAGAATTTCAAATAATTTCATTCCAAAAGAGTTACAAGATTTCGATGGGTTTCGAGGGACTTCCAGATTTTAAGATTTTTGAATAGAATTTATGAGATTTTAAAAGATTTCTACGGATTTTTCAAGATTTACACTAATTTGAAAGGATTTCAGTGGCTTTTAAGAGATTTGAAAACATTTGTACATAATTAGAGAATTTCGTAAGATTTTAAAAACTTTAAAATGGTTTTAGAGGATTTCAAAGATTTCTGAACATTTACGGAAATTTACAGAAATTTCAAAGTTGATATATTTAAAAGATCTTAAGGTATTTCAACGGATTTAAAATAATTTTTAGAGATTTCAATGTATTCAAAAGTTCTTAAAGAATTTTCTAGGGTTTCGAAAATATTTCAAGAGCTTTTTTGATAAGAGAATACTAGAAAATGAATTTCCAAGTGACTTGTAGCAATTCCAAAGATTTCAAAGGAATTTCAAAATATTTTATATTCAAGAACCTTCAAAAGGTTTCAAAAGGAATTTAGAAGATTTTAACCGATTTCAAAGAATTTCATGGGGTTTCAAAAATGTCTAGGAATTTCAAAGAATTTTGTAGGATTTACAAAGAACAGAAGGGATTTCAAGATAACTAAATTCTAAATAATGAAAAATTAAAAAAAAAATTCAATTAATAAGTTCAATTTAATTTATGTTCAAAACCTCTCAAGATATTTTAACAGATTACAATTTTTTATTTAGCGTCTTGAAAAACTTTAACGAATTCTAATAATTTTTTAGTGTTCAACGGATTTCAAAGTATTACAAACAATTTCATGAGATGTTAATGATTTTACTGCATTTCCAAAGGATTTTGAGGGATTTAAATCATTTCTACGAATTTTAACTTTTTTTTAACTGAAGGGCTTTACAAAAATTTAAGAAAAATGTTTACAAAACATTCCGAAAGATTCCAAAGAATTTTTATGGATTTCGATGAAACTTATAAAGCATAAACGTTGATCCATATTTAACCCAAAAAGATGCATTACTATCTTGGCTGAATTTTCAATATCGAAGATTAATTTTATACAAAAAAAACGACATTTTTACAAAACAAATGGATTTTTAACTAAGGGAGACCAATTTTTACAAAAAATGATGTATTTATATCTTAAGTTAAAAATGTTGATTTTTGACTAAAAATGGAATAGTCACACTTTGAATTAAAATAATCAATTTCTTAAAAAAAGAAAAACAAGTTTTCCTTAAAATAGTTAAATCTTTCACCATATAGTAGAATTTTCACATAGTTGTATATTGAAAAAATATGAAAAATCTTAAAAGTATTAAAAAAATTAATTTTTAACCAAAAAAGAAATTAACTTTCAACAAAATTGTTAAATTTTTAAGCAAAATAGGTCAATTTAGTAACTGGATTTTCAACTGACAAAGAAAAATTTGTACGAAAGCTGAAATAGTTTGATTATGAGTTAAAAAGATTAATTTTTAACAACAACAAAAATAATTTTCAACAATATAGTTCAATTTTTATCCTGAAAGGATGATTTTCCAATATCATAAATTGTTGGTAATTTTCGAAAACTTTATAAAATCCTCTAAAATGAAAAATATGTTTTTAACATTTTTTACATTCTTTTTCGACAAATCCCAAATTTTCAAAAATCTTTTTTAGTTTTCTCAAAAATTGTAAGAAAATTATGTTTAGATAATCTTAAGAAAAAACTGATAATACTTTTCTAAAATTTTATAACTCTGAATGTGAATTTTGAAATCATATTCAATATAATGGTAGAGAACAATTGCTTCGACAACTTTAGCGAGGACTGAAAAAAATGGCAGTGCTCTTCCATTCTTTTGTCCATGCATCTCTAAATGATTAATTTATTATTACTACTTTTCCTTCAAGTGCTAGAACCTCGAAAGTTTCCGTTAAACCTAGGATGGGTCCAGCAGACCCGAGCCAATTTGAAATTGAAATATTTCCGGTTTTAATAGAATTAACTCTATTTTTTAAATTGTAGCCTAAAATATCTCAAAAATGAATATTTTAAAAAGAGGTATAAAAATGTATTACGTGTAATAAATATTTCACAAAAAATGAAAAACCTTGTTGAAAAAAATAATACTGAAAAAACGTTCGGGTCCCTGGGATCCGTTTTAGCAATTCAGGGTTACGAATCTATTAATCATATATTTAGCCACTGATTGCTCTTCGGATTGGTTATCAAGTTTTAAAAACAAGAAAATAGTTCACTTCTGAAATTGGAACTTAGAAAATCCGTTTTTTATCAAATTTAGACACTTCCGGTTACTTATGGAACGCAAGGATGTTACTAAATGGAGCATAGATTGAATGTTTTTCCATACAAAAATCCCAAAATAGATAATTTATGCCATTGTTCTATTATTACTTAAAAGATTTTCTTTTCCCAATAGAATTTTACTCTTTATCCTAAGAATATTTGTTATGGAATGTTCAAAAAGATCTTTTGAAAAAAACAGCAGAAAGTTATATGGCATAACATTTGATCCAAATATACCTTAACTTAATTTTTTTATTGCGTATGTCATAATGATTTGTAAATGCAACGATTGAGAACAATCCAGTTTACAGCTCAAGTTTTATGTTACACGAAGAGTGAATTAAAAAGAAATGGTAATGCTCTTCCATTTTTCCGTCCATGTATCTCCCAATGATTAATTATTACTACTTAAGAATCTATTAACTACATATCTAGCCACTAAATACTCTTCGGATTAGTTGTCTAGATTCTAAAAAGTGACACCGGGACGCTTCTGTTGTTGGAACATTGAAAATCCGCTTTTTATCAAATTTACCCACTTCCGGTTATTTCTGAGACACAAGGATGATGCAAGGATAATAGAACATAGATTAAATGGTTTTGCATCCACAACCTCAAAATACATCATTTAGACCATTGTTCCATTATTCCTTTAGAAGGTTTTCTTTTAACAATAGAATTTGATTCTTTATCCTAAGAATATTTTTTATCAAATGTTCAAGCAGATTTATTACAAAAAAAACCACACAAAGTTATAGAGCATAAAATTTGATCAAAATTCACCCCAACCTCATTTTCCTATTACCTACTTTATAATGATTTGTCAATGTAACGATAGAGAACAATCCAGTTTATAGCTCAAGTTTTATGTTACACGAAGACTGAATTAAAAAGAAATGGTAATGCTCTTCCATTTTTCCGTCCATGTATCTCCCAATGATTAATTATT
>NC_046660.1:51745718-51774890 GCF_010883055.1 Belonocnema kinseyi
TTCCGGTTATTTCTGAGACACAAGGATGATGCAAGGATAATAGAACATAGATTAAATGGTTTTGCATCCACAACCTCAAAATACATCATTTAGACCATTGTTTCATTATTCCTTTAGAAGGTTTTCTTTCAACAATAGAATTTGATTCTTTATCCTAAGAATATTTGTTATCAAATGTTCAAGGAGATTTATTACAAAAAAACCACACAAAGTTATAGAGCATAAGATTTAATCAAAATTCACCCCAACCTCATTTGCCTATTATCTACTTTATAATGATTTGTAAATGTAACGATAGAGAACAATTCAGTTTATAGCTCAAGTTTTATGTTACACGAAGACTGAATTAAAAAGAAATGGTAATGCTCTTCCATTTTTCCGTCCATGTATCTCCCAATGATTAATTATTACTACTTAAGAATCTATTAACTACATATCTAGCCACTAAATACTCTTCGGATTAGTTGTCTAGATTCTAAAAAGTGACACCGGGACGCTTCTGTTGTTGGAACTTTGAAAATCCGCTTTTCATCAAATTTACCCACTTCCGGTTATTTCTGAGACACAAGGATGATGCAAGGATAATAGAACATAGATTAAATGGTTTTGCTTCCACAACCTCAAAATACATCATTTAGACCATTGTTCCATTATTCCTTGAGAAGGTTTTCTTTTACCAATAGAATTTGACTCTTTATTCTAGGAATATTTGTTATCAAATGTTTAAGGCGACTTATTACAAAAAAACAACATAAAGTTATAGAACATAAAATTCGATAGAAATTCACCTCAACTTCATTTTCCTATTACCAACTTTATAATGATTTGTAAATGCAACGATAGAGAACAATCCAGTTTATAGCTCAAGTTTTATGTTACACGAAGACTGAATTAAAAAGAAATGGTAATGCTCTTCCATTTTTCCGTCCACGTATCTCCCAATGATTAATTATTACTACTTAAGAATCTATTAACTACATATCTAGCCACTAAATACTCGTCGGATTAGTTGTCTAGATTCTAAAAAGTGACACCGGGACGCTTCTGTTGTTGGAACTTTGAAAATCCGCTTTTCATCAAATTTATCCACTTCCGGTTATTTCTGAGACACAAGGATGATGCAAGGATAATAGAACATAGATTAAATGGTTTTGCTTCCACAACCTCAAAATACATCATTTAGACCATTGTTCCATTATTCCTTGAGAAGGTTTTCTTTTACCAATAGAATTTGACTCTTTATTCTAGGAATATTTGTTATCAAATGTTTAAGGCGATTTATTACAAAAAAACAACATAAAGTTATAGAACATAAAATTCGATAGAAATTCACCTCAACTTCATTTTCCTATTACCTACTTTATAATGATTTGTAAATGCAACGATAGAGAACAATCCAGTTTATAGCTCAAGTTTTATGTTACACGAAGACTGAATTAAAAAGAAATGGTAATGCTCTTCTATTGTTCCGTCCATGTATCTCCCAATGATTAATTATTACTACTTAAGGATCTATTAACCGCATATCGAGCCACTGAATTCTCTCCGGATTGCTTATCTGTCACACCTGATTTTCTGCTAAACGGCAGCAGACAGAGACACCAGGTATGTGCAGAGCAGAAGTTAAAGAAGAAATGTCTGGACTAGGAGCATTGTATCCCAGTTGGATTAAAGCGTGGACAGTTGCATTAAACCACATTAAACGTCTATAGACAAGTAAGTGGTTGGATGCATAGTTGGTGCACCAAACTTCTCTTTAGAGTTGCGAATAGCGATCTTGAGTGACACATAAACCGAGTAAAAGAGGAACTGGCTTGGGACTTGGTGAGATTCTGCTGTGGAGGCGCCTTGAATGGAGGCTATTAACTTGGAACGTATATTATTCAAATTCAAACCATTCGGACAAGCAAGAGGAAATCGTCGCTACTTTGAATAAGGACGATCCTGGAAGTCACAACAAGTCGTGCAATCGCCCTGACAAGGACTCTCCTGCTCTTTAGATTGTCGCTGCCTACTTATGGATCCCAACGACGATACATACATATGTATCGTTCATTACTGTGCTTATCTGCCCTCAAGGAGTACTGATTGTGAGATCGAGTTGAATCCAATTAATCAAGAGGAATTAATCATTCATGCTGCGCATTAAACTGACAAAAAGGAAAATAATGTACCAAAAACAAAATAAATTTGTTGAGCAGTTTTGGTTAGTTTTACCAAAATTTGCTAGGGTACTAACAAAAAAGTAGTTGAAGATCAAAACAATTTATTTGGCTCAAACAAAAAAGTTTGTTAAAAACTTTTTGTTGAGTGTACTAAAGAATTTTGTTGAGCGTACCAAATACGCAGCTGCGCATGCGCTCTACTTTGACTCGTGACGATCAGCTGACCATTTTTTCAATATGGTGGATTCGAACGAATATTACCTCTCAGCATTTTCATAGTTAATATTATTTGTGGTTCTATCAAAGACAATGAAGTTGAAAAAGGGTTGTGCTTGCTTGAAAAAAAAAACTTTAGGATGGCTGACGCTGCGACCCAACAGATTTTTAGATTAATGGGGCCTGGGATTTCTAAAATATGTATTTCAAAGTAAATGATGTTTTAATTTTATTATTCGTTTTATTAAGCTCTCAAATTCTAAAAAAATACATTTAAAGTAATTAAGAAGGTATTCAAAGTATATTAAAATATTTAAGAGGGATCTTGGAATTAAACATACCTTTCATTCAATCATTGTGTATTCCGAGAATTAATTGTGATAAATTAAATGAATTTTCTGCACATCAAACCCATTTGACTAAATAAATACATTTTGTCCATATAGTTTTTCTCATGCAAAAAACATTTTATAAATTTTATTTGCAAAATAAATTTTCTCTGTGCAAAATAATTGTTGCTTGAAAAAATGTTATTATTCCAACAAAACTATTTTATTTGGTCTACCAAAGATTAGCTCGCTCGAAAAAAATAATTTTGTTGTGATTGTAAATATTTATTTCGTTTAGCGAAACTATTTGGTAAAATCTACAATATTTTTCTCAAGTCTAAAAAATCATTGTGTTGAGCTAAAAAACGTTTGGTTAATTTAACCAACTAAGTTTGCATAATCTACAAAAAAATGTTGTTGTGCCCACTAAATTTTTTGGTTAGTTCAAGCATATGCTCCAATAAAATAATTTGGTTTTCTCTTGAAAAGGATTTTCTTGCTTCTATAGCAACCAAAATATTTGGTTAGGACAACTGAACTCCGGCGACTAACAAAAATCGTTAGCTTACACTATAATTGTCATTCTATAAAAAAGTTAGAAATATATTGATTTTCTTCAAATAAAATAGAACGGACAACAGTGGAACATATTTATCAATCTTTTTTAGTTTTGGCCAGGGATGGCCAAAAGTGGAAAGAATATTGAATTTGAAAATTTGAAAATAAATTGAGATTGAGTTTAACCCAAAGGTGCTTGAACATTTAATTTCTCTTGTTCACAATTTTTGTAGATGGCTCGCTGTTATTTAGGAACAAGATAGAAAAGATCGTACTACGCATTGTTGAGAAAAACGATTTTTTATTTGTTATAAAATAAAAATCCTATTTTTTCAAAATGACGGAAAATATAAAAATGCAGTTCATAATTTAAAATTTTTCCTCTTCCTTACATCTATGAAATAGTACCCTTATTTGTTGTTCATTTTGTGTATTTTAACTAAATTTTTTGAAAAAAATAGAATAAAACGCTAAAAAAAGGGCTAAAGTAGTTTGTATATTAACAAGCTTCAACATTTTATTTTCTGAATGACTGTTTTTCGTTCAATGCCAATAAAAAGAGCATGTCCCATATAAATATTAGGGTTTCTAAGCTTCCAATTATAGAAAAACTAGTTTTTGTTTATAAAATTTAAGAAATATAATTTATAATAATTAAAACTCTCATTTTTCTGGAAAACGACGCAAAATATTAATCATAGTTCATAATTCAAAAGTGCTTCCCTTATTGAAATCTATAAAATTATATCCTTATAAGATTTTGACATAGTGTATTTTAAACAAAATTTTCAACAACAAAGAAATACAAAAAAATCCATATAAATAGACTAAAATAGCAATTTCTTTAATATTATTTCTGAATTAGAAACAAGCGTTTTTAAAAATAAAATTGTGAAGCTCGTTACACTAAAGCTATTTTATTGGATATTTATTTAATTTTCTTTTTTTTTAATTTTTTAAAATAGACAAGGTAAACATTCGGTAAAGGTATATTTTTTATAGATTTCAGGAGGTGAAAAAATTTCTGAAACTATGCTTTTAATTTTTGGGTCCTTCTTAAAAAGAATTAGATTTTTAATAATTAAAAATGATGTTTCTTTCATTTTAGAGATAAGACCCAAATTTTCTTAACTCTGAAGGTCAGCAATCTTAATAACCTCATGCAACATGTTCTTCACATTGTTGCTAAACTAAAAATAAACGTTTTTAGAAATAAGATATTAAAAATTGATCAACAGATTCTTTTCGAATCGAGAAATATTTTCTTTTCTTGCATAAATTTGTAATTATGTTGATGAAAACATTTTTATTATAAAAGACCTATTTTTCAAATATTATAAAAGTGCTAAAAAAATCAAATAAATATTTAAAATAATTCTAACGTCCATTTTTAAATATTTTGTATCTCGAACTTTTTCTTTTTGAAAGTGCACAAACTTTAAAACGTTATTTTGAATCTCTTAATTATCAAATGGATCAGTTTATAAAATCTTATTATGCAAGTGTTTCGTTTCAAGAAAAGGCCTTGAGATTTTAATTGTTTATCATTAAAAGCATTATTTAATATTGGAAAATTCCACGCACTTAAAATGCAATATTGTTCAATGTTGAACCCTTTGAGCTTGAAATTCGGCTAATTTAAAATTAAAAATCGAATTTATTTTAAGTTTTGAATGGTTGGTACTAATATTATTTATATCTGTATTTCGAAGGCCTTAAATTTAAGTTTATTTAATTTTAAAGGATTTTAAAATTTTTGTCAAACCAAATAAAAAACTCTTTAGTTTTAACTAGTTTGAACTAGCAATTGTGTAATTATTAAGGATTCCGTTTGATATTTTACCATTGTTAACAATTTAAAAAAACCTACAATTTTGATCGCTTTAATTAAAAATAATTTATTTGTAAGAACTTTAAAAATGGTAAATTATCAACTTCGGAAATTTTGTTTGAAAATATAGATTGAATAATTTTTATAAAGTTTTACAATTAAAATGATTTGAGTTTTAATTGGAATGCTTCTTATTTCAAATTGATTGTATTTTAAATTGTACAAACGCTGTATTTAATTTGTTTTAATTTTAATGTACCGATGTTAAATAATTCAAAATTAATAATTGTTTCACGTAGAATACATTAATTATCAACTCAATTTTTGAAACTTTAAATACCAAAGTTATCGTTTATGAAGACTTGATTCTTAAAAATTGAATCTTGTTTAAATTAATTTTATTTGATCGTACACGTTACAACCGGGAAGAAAATATTCTTTTTCGCCAACTTAAGCTTAATAATAAAATTGTTAATATTCCAAATATAAAGAAGAAATTATTATCTCGATTTTTTCAAAAAAAAAAAAATGGATTGATCACGATTTGTTCGCTCACTCTTTAGTCCATCTCATTTAAAAATGTAATCACAGGCTTAAAGAAATATGACTTCCAATTAAAAACATTAGCGTATATCACATTCTGAGGGAAAATCTCGGCTCTACAAAATTAAATGCACATAATTGCACATAAATTTCAGTTTGAATTACAAGTTCTCGGAATATCGCAATATAACAGAAAAGTTGGCTCATCGCGGATGGGAAAATGTGGATCGTCCCTGATTCGAATTACAAATGATTTTCTTCAATTAAAAATCGGCTGGCATAATGTGATTTGATTTTTTGCGAGGAATCTGGTTACGTGAATGTAAGCCTTCCGAGATTTTAGCATTGAGGTTCTCACGATTTCTCGACGGCATTCGAGACACAGAGGATCCCCATGTGTCTGCATGTCGCCAAGGAAATTTATCTCTCGTCATCGAAAGACATTTCACAATCGTTACTCCGAAGACTGAGCGACGTTCGAATTGCCCCTTCGACCTTTTCCCTCCTACGAATCTTTGATCGAATTCCAATATCGATTTCTCACCGAGAAAGTCATATACTTTATTAATTTCAGTCTTTAATTCACGATTTGGCTACGAAAATACGCATAAGTGGCGTCGAAGGAGGCCATTTTGGACACACGGGGTAAATCGGACATGTGGAAATATGTGGACAGCATCCTCAAGTTGGTAGTTTATATTTCCCCAAATAGTATCAGCTAGCACATAGAATAAGTTTAATTAAAATTTTTTAGATTTTGCTGGTATACTGGTCTGAAATTGTTGAATCTCCTTCGAACTGTGTTGTATGATTAGCTGATGTTAATTGGTGTTGATTAGGTAAGAATTTAATTAGAAGATGTTGGATTTCGTTGGTATACCGGACCATTTGTATGATAAGCTGCTGTTGATGAATGTTAATTAGGTTAGAATTTGATTAAAATAATATGAAAACTAGACTGTCGTGATTTGAGAAAACACCAATAACTGAAAAAATTCGAAAAATAAGTTTTTTATATCGTTGAAATCGTGAAGAAAAGATAACCTGATTATCGAAATAATTTTTTTTTTAATTGTTAATAAGCTTTTAAATTCTTGTATCAAAATTTGGTAAAAACGCCGTTAACTGCAGGCTCCAATCATGGACGGCTGAATACGTCACAGAAAAATTCGAGAAAATGAAACAACGGGCAGTTACTAAGAAAATGTTAGCAGCGAAGAATTGTGATATTAAAACTTTTCTTTAATTAAATTCTTAAAAATTTGCATTACTTTAAGTAAATTTATCGTTGAGAAATGAGCAATTTTCGAATGATAAATTATACTTTCGAAATTCAACCAATTTAATTTTAGTCAGTTTCAAATTTAATTATTTTGGATTGAAATATTATAAAAAATTTGTTTTCAATTCTAAACGCACAAAACTTTCTGGTTTTTGAATTTTTCGAAATCGTAGAGTATCAAAATGAAAGACTTGATAGTTACACACGTTCCAGTTTTAAGGATTTGTAATTAAATTTTCTTTAATTAAATGCCTCCCGTGGAAATTCAAATGCTGAAGTTTTTCTATTTGAAAAATGTTTCAAAGGACGGAAATTTTAAACTCAGTTAAAAAAGAAAAAAATTACTATTTAAAAATTGAAAAATTTCTTTAATTTTTGAAGGTTTTATTTTTAGACTTCATAATTTTAGTGGTAAATGCTAAATTTTCAATTTTTCCTATCATAAGTTTAATTATTGCAATTGAAATTAAACTGTTTGAATTACAAAAAGTATGATTGAAAATTAAAAATAAGATAATTTATAAACGATTCAAATATATTTAAAGTAATCTAAGTAGTTTAAATTCTGCGATCAGAATTAAAATGGTTGAATTTCGAAAAGTATGACTGATAATTTAAAAAATTTTAATTTATAAATATTAAATTTCCTTTAGGTAATAGAAATTTTTAAGGGTTTTAGGACAGACAATTTTTAATATGACAATACTTCGCGATTGGATATAAAAAAATTTTTAGATGATGTTTGGATTTCTTTAAGTTTCATGTTTCTGGAGAAGATATATTTTTCTTTTTTTGACATTTCCCACTTACAATAACTTTTAATTATGAACTTTTTTCTGAAATAATTCAACTTTAAAGGTTAAGAAGTGAAAATTGTTCATTATTAATGGTATAAATATTAGTGAATTTTTTTTATTTCAGAAAAACATATATAATCAGTTTTTACGTTGACAAATTTTCCTTTGAATTAATAAGAAATATATTTATAAAATTTCAGAAGCTATTTATTTGAAATATTCCTCTAAATTTTAAATTATTTATTTTTGGAAATTCTAAGCGGAAAATATTCCATTTTTAACGTTTTGAAATAATCCTTCTATGGCATTTTAATATGAAATAATTCAATTTTGAGATTTTTTAATCATAATTTATTTCAGTTTAAAATTTGTCAAATGTATTACTTATTATTCAAATAGTTTCTCTTTGTAATCTGCACGACACTGAAGTTCCTAATCACTTGACGTATGCTAAATATTTTAAAATTATTTAATTTATTTTAGTATTATTAATTTCAAAAAAATTATATCATGATATTTTATTCTTTTATGATCATCATGTGAAATTTTATTGCATGATTATAATCCAAGTATGTTTTGAATCTCTTTATTTTCAGAACATTCTTATACATATTTGCGGTTTTGTTTTCAAACAAAATATCAACTTTCAATTTACCAAAATAGATAACATTAATATCTGTTTTTTCTGAGTCTCATTTCAATATCTGGAATTAGCACTTAAAAATAATTTCTTTTTACAGTGAAGATTATGCATTTTGTTGGTATACTGGTCCATTATATGATTGGCTGATGTTTATTGATGTTGAAAAATTGTTGCAGCAAATGTTAGGTAAGAGTCAAGGGATTTTAAAAATTAAGTTTTCGGACCACCTTGAACTATTTTCAGTTCCTAGTGATAACAATCTTAATCAATTTCAACTATCAATTTAGGAGTGTCCACATTTACCCCACATGTCCGAAATTACCCTGTTTGTCCATACTATATTCTGATTTAGACTTTAGAATCTTTTTATTTTTGATGATCAAATCTAGTCATAGGAGAGGTGAAATAAAGTGAAATAAAGACTTGGACGAGCCTCGAGATTATCTATGATTCATGTCTGGTTTGTGTCTCCATGTATGCCATTCACCTTCGAGATCCGAAGGCAGAAGGCAGGCTAATCTAGTGGCATCGGTACCGACCTCTTGGTACCGTCGGCTACCGTTTTGTGCCCCGAGCAGATAGTATGCAATGCCTTAACTCGATAGGAAATAATTCCGTATTCTTAACGACCCCACGAGAAACGTGGGCCCATTGTTTTCCAGTCTCAAGCTCACCCAAAGTCAACTAAGGACTTCAATGATTTCAGAGCATTTGCTCAATGAATAGAACAATTGAGGCCGACCAATCTTAATGAGATTTCCTTGCATTTATGATATTCTTCAAATAATTTATTCAGAAGCAGGATGGATTTGGAGAAAAAACAAGGTGCAATCTTTATCCTGGTTTTAGGCTAATTTTTAACTGCAAACAAAACTACTTTATTCTATGTAGAGGAGTACACATTTAACTTTTCCAGCTTGAAAATTACCCGCAACCAAAATTACCCGCAACTAAAATTACCCGCTACCAAAATTACCCGCAACTAAAATTACCCGTGACTAAAATTACCCGCAACCAGAAATTGAGTCTACTTTTTTCTGTGTTCATCAAATGGCCCGCGAAAAGTTTTGCAGGCCGGCACAAATAAAACTGGTTCTATGAGACATTGCACGTAATCGGCGAAACGCGGTACGTCTGGATGGTTAACTCCAACGCTTCTTATATCTAATTTCTTTTGTGTACCCTAAAAGCGGTTACCCATTTTTTAAAATTTTTAAGTATTTGAACAGTTTTTAGGGATTTCAACAGGTTTCAAGGGACTTGAAAGTACTGAAAAGGATTTTAATATCTTCTGAGTGAATTGATAATATTTATACGGATTTTATTTAGTTTAAGAAATGTTAAAAGATTCCACAATTTTCAAGACAGTCCAAGAATTTTTTCAAGCATTAATTGAGGGATTTAATACTATTTTAATTAAATCAAGGGACTTGAAGAGATTACATTTTTTTGTGGAATCGTAAAGAATTTCTTGAACTTATTTATAAAGATTTCAAAGGGTTTCATAGAATTTATAAAGTTTTAGGACGTTTCGAATGGTTCTCAGGGACTTTAGAGATTGTCAAAATGTTCAAATTTTTCTTATGGAATATAAGTGATTTTTAACGGGCTTCCATAGATATTAAAAATTTATAAACATTTCATAATGGTTCTATAAATTTCAAAGCGTTTCCAAACTATTTATAGGATATTTGAGAAATTTCCATAGATTTTAAAAAATTTCCGAAGATTTTAGTAATTTTAACTTATTTTAAAGGATAACAATAAAGCATTTTTATAAATTTTGCAAGATATTAAAGGATTTCATAAAAAATTCAGATAATTCAAAGTATTTCTACAGGTTCGAAGAAATATGCAAAATTTGAGGATATTTCAGGAGATTCCAAAGAATTTAAAAACCTTAAAAGTATTTGAAATATTTAAACGTATTTTAAAGGATTCAAATATATCTACCAGTATTTTCAAGGTATTGGTAAATTTTAAAGGACTTAACAATAATTTAAAAGAATTTTTGCAATTTCAGAATATTTTTTAAGATTCCAAGAAATTTCAAAGGAATCAAAAAATTTACAGTACTTTAAAATATTCAATGGATTTTTATAGTTTTTATTTTTTATGTATTTGAAGTATTTTATGGTATTTTTGAAAGATTCCAAGGGATTTTCTAGAGATAACACAATTTCAGGGAATTTCAAAAGATTTGAAGGATTTTAAGGGATTCAAATAAATTTCAAGCAGTTCTTAAGTATTTTTAGGGATTTTGAACGATTTCCGGATATCTTTAAGAGATATACAATTTTTTTCTTAATTTCGAAAAACCTAAAGTAATTTTTATGATTTTAATATATTTTACGAGATTCTAAGGAATTTCAAACATTTGAAGATTTCAAGAGATTTCAAATGATTTTAATGATTCTAAGCTTTTAATAAAATTTTGCAGTTTCAAACGGTTTTATAGATTTCATGTAATTTTAAAGGGATTTTGACGTATTTCAGTAATTTCAAGGAATTTCATGGAATTTCACCACATTTGATGCAATTTCACAAAATTTTAACAAATTTTACAGAATTCAAACGAATTTTAAAGAATATATTAACAAAAATTAAGGGATTCAGAATATTTGAAAAAAATTTCAAGGTATATCAAAGATTTTAATTATTTAAAGAAAATTTAAACCAAATTCATACGGTTTTCATAAATGTCGGAAGTTTTGAAAGGTTTTAGAGAATCAATTATGTTTTAGGATATTTTAAGACTTTAAGTATTTATTACTGAATTTCAACGAATTGTATCTGATTTCACAGCGTTTCAATCATTTGAAAGGAATTTAAAAAACTTTGAAGGTATTTTAATAAATTTTCACGGATTTTAAAGATATAAAGAGATTTTATAACATTTCAAGCAGTATAAGGGAATTTTATCAGATTCAAGGGATTTTAGTTTATTTTTTAATTTTATTTACCTGAAGCTTGTTCTATTCCTTTAAATTTGTTTACACCTTTATGAGAATTATTTCATTTGTGAATACTACGTACAATTATTTATAGTGACGAACTTTTTAATTAAATTATTTGCTACATAATATTTGATAAAAACGTTACAAATAATTGAAAATAACCTTTGCAGGAATAGAAAAATCTTTTGTAAATTGAAATTAAACCAAATTTACGACTTTTGTCTAAAACGCTTATGTTTTTCTTTAAAAACTTGTTGCAATAATCAAGGGGCCTTTTTTATCAATTTTATAAAAAGAGTTCTAGTAATCAAGTAATTTTGAACTGGACTACACCTTGAAGACCCTCAAAAGTTAGTCCTGATGGCTTATGATTCTTAGGGTGTAGTGCGCCGGGATTCCAGACGGAGGTCCGGGGTTCGATCCCTGAGCCGGGTACCAAAGGAAATTTTTTATGAAGTAAACAAGTATAAATTAATACCTATATACAGGACTTACAAGAATCTCTCTATATATAATTGAATACGAATGAAATAAAACGATTCTTTAAGGAAAATTCATTGAGACTTTAAAAATGGGTTTCAAAATTGGAGATCATTGGGGAATTATTTTACATAACTATGATATCAATCAAGTTCTGGTACTGATCCTTGTTCGAGGTTTAATATGGAGGCGAAGCTACTTGCGGGACACGCTGTAAAACATTTATTTTCGCGTAGTCGAGGCCGAAGGAAGAACTACTGCTCGCCGGGTGGTGCTTCAAAGATAAGAAAGTCGTGACCCGAGGTAGCGAAGCCGCAACGCTCTTGGAGATAAGCATCTGGTATGCTCCGAATTAATAAATAATAATGCAATATCGTTGTTGCTTGACTCGACCCTACCGGTCAACGATGCCGCACATACATGGTACCTTGCGCATACCTTCCTCAACATAATCGAGATTCTTCTGGCATCTACATTCTCCAGTAACCGTTCCTTTAATTTTTTATATTATTTTTATCCTTAGAGTGACGGGAAGTGATCAATTTTTGAGCAGTGCGAAAAAATAACTCTTCCGCACTGATGCGCATGCGCTCTTTGGTTTTCTGTTTTTTTGCACGAGTGATACCAATTGACATTGTCGATTTGATCTCATTCTGCTAGAAATGTGTGAATTCTTCACGTTCGTTCAGAATTGACTACTTTCCGCCCTTGTTAGACAATTTACGATTCAAGTCTTTTGCAGGGTTTACACTCTTCTCCCTATTAGCGTTTTTTCCTTCTTTTTAAATAATGCACCTTTTTCTGTTTTCAAGAAAATTCTCATTTATCTAGTTTCTCTGCTTAAATGTGAACTTAATTAATGGAAACCAATAAGAAAATTCAACTATTTATGGTTGAAATTAGTTTTCTTAAATGAAAATTTAACTATTCCATCATTGGCTAAAAATCGATATTTCTAAGTTAAAAACTCATCTTTTACATTTTTTGTTCATAATTCATCTTCTTTGGTTAAAAAGTCAACCTCTTGGTTGAAAGTTTTACTAAGTTTGTTGAAAATTCACTAAGTATTTGAGTAAGAACTAGTTTTTTATTGAAAATTAATTTCTTTATATAAAATTTTAACTATTTCATTTGTGGTGGAGGAATAAACGTTTTTAGTTAAAACTTTAAACCCTTGTTTGAAAATTAAAATACTTTGTTAAAAATTAATTTTTTCACTTGAAGATTAATCTGTTTCGTTGAAAATTGATTTGATTATTTAACTATTTTGTTCAAAATTAAAGTTATTGTGCAAAATTCATATTTTTGGGTTGAAAATTTAACTTATTTGTAGAGAATCCGTTTTTTTGGCTTGAAAATTGTACTGGTTTTTTAAAAATTCGTCTTTCATGTTATTTATTTCGTTATAAATTCTTCTTGTTTTGTAGAAAATTTAACTTTCTTCAAGCAAATTCATCTTTTTTACTTGAAGATTGAGCTATTTGGTTAAGAATGCAATTTTTTATTTGAATTATAATCATTTTTGTTTCGAAAATGGACTTTTGGCTCTAAAGTTGAAAAGTACCGCTTTTTTTGGACATTTATTTTTTCGGTTAATAACTGAACGTTTTCGTTGAAATGTTATCTCTTTCGATAAGAAAGTAATCGATTCTTTGTTAAAAATTGAAGTATTTCATTAAAAACTTGATATATTTTGACTTTCGTGTTTTAAAGCATTTTGTACATTTATCCTCGCAAAAAAACTGTAAAATAGTCTAGTATATCTGGTATCAGAATTTACGATTGGATAATCGTCCTTGTAAATATTTGAATGATAATGAACATAAAAATGATTTCATCTAAATTGGTCAATTCATCTTGTTCCTGAAAAGTTTTGTTCAAGTTAGAAGGTGTTTTTGCTAACGATAGGTAATTAAGCTATTAATTCGTATCAGGACTTTCCTGGCCAGCTTATAATTCATTATTACACATTTATTACCAAGCTATAATTAACGAGCTAAACACGACATGGCACGTACTCTGTTCTATTTATTAGATAATTATCAACTTAATGTCCCAAGCCTTTTGTACTTAATTTATTTTTTCATTTATTAATTTAATTAGGTGAACCTAATAAATACGACATCGTACAGTCTAATTATTTAATTATTAGTCTGAAACATGTCGTATATTTTAGGCTCTCTTACCTAAAGAACCAGTAATAAAATGTATATGAAATAGATCCCAGTTGATTTCGATCAAACTTTATAAAATTGTACATAGTTCTCATCGTCTCGGTTGAAGAAGAAGATTAGGAAAAGTAATGTTCGCTACAAAAGTTATTGTGCTCTACGGAGGAAAATCGAAGGAATTCATAACCTTAAGACACAGGTCATTTTTAAGGTCACTTAGAGTGAATTTATCATTTGTTGTCGAAATTTAGCCAATAAGGACAAGGTAATATCAGGATATAAATATCATTCGTTCCTTGGTTGGTTAGAAATTAATAACGTTCGTTGGTTTCTTTGGGTTGACTCGTTTGTGCTGGCTCGTTTGGGAATGCTTGCTTGCGTTAGTTAATTTAAGCTGATTCGTTTGGGCTCGTTTGTATATTTTCCACGGTTTGGATTGATTGGTTGGGATTGGTTGTTTTCGGCCAATTGGTTTAATTTAGATAGGTTGCTGGGTTTGTGTTCGGTGGTTTGAATTGTCTGGTGTATGTTTGTTTGGGTTCGCTGATTGGTTTCCGTAGTCTTAATGGGTTTCATGGTTTAAGTTGGGCCATTTGTGTTGATTTGTTTGGACCTACTCGCTTGCGATGGTTCCTTTGGGTTGGTTCGTTTTGGGTTTGTTGTTTGCAGTTAGTTGGCTTAGATGAGTTGATTTTGGTAGGTTAGTTGGTTTGGGTTAGTTGGTTTGGTTTAGTTGGTTTGGTTTAGTTGGTTTGGGTTAGTTAGTTTGGGTTAGTTGTTATGGGTTAGTTATTTTGGGTTAGTTTATTGGTTTGCGTGGATTCAATAGGTTTGATGATTTGTGTTGAATCGTTTGAGCATGCTCTATTGTCTTATTTTTTTACGTTGGTTCGTCTTGGCTCATTTGTTCGGGTTTAATGGTTTGGGTTGATTGGTTTGGGTTAATTGTTTTCGTTTAGTTGGTTTGGATAGGTTGATTTGGGTAGGTTAGTTGGTTGGCTTTAGTTTTTTTTTGTTGTGTTGGTTTGTTTGGGTTGGTTGGTTGGTTCGCACGATTTTGATGGATTGGATGGTTTAAATTGGTTTATTTGTGTTGAATCCTTTGGGCAAGCTCGTTTGCGTTAGTTTCTTTTGTTTTGTTCGTTTGGGCTTACTTTTTCGGGTCAGTCGGTTTGGTTTAATTGGTTTGAGTAGGTTGTTTTTGGTGGGTGGATTTCGTTTTGATCCATTCAGTTTGTTAGTTTGGGTTTTTTAGTTTAACTTGACTTCTTCTTTTGTCTTTAGGTCATAACTTGCTCACAATTTTCGCCTTAGAACGCAAAAACTGTCGAAAACATTTTGTGCCTGGTTCGTTCTAAATTATACATTTCTCATACCTAAAAAGAAATTTAATTCTTCTTATAAATTATATTTTCATAGTTAAGCTAATTTTATTTCAGGAATTTTTAACTTTTTCAGAATTGAAATAGAAGTTTTAAAGAAGATTAAGCTGCTCACCATCACGATGAAGAAGTTCTTCTTTTTTGTCTCCTGTCTCAGAACGATTTAGCTTGCCATTCTCTTCTCGGATTTCTTTCATTCTTGCACCACCTGCTGAGTGAAATCCTCACCATTTAACACCAACACCTGCAAAAAGATCGATTGAATTTTATTGTATTTTGTGAGATTTTATTATATTTCTTGATACATTATTATATTATCAAGTATTTTATTATATTAGGCATCGTTAAAAAACGTTAGAATTATAGAGGGGTTAGGATAAACAGGTTCTGAATTTTCTTGGTTGAAATTTGATCTCTTTTTGGTTGATAATGCAACTTTTTCGTTAAAGATTAACCTGTTTTGGTTGAGGCTTCAACTATTTCAGTTGAAAAATGAACCTTTTTGGTTGAATTAGACTGTTTTTTGTATACACTTAATTTTGTTGTTGTTGAAATATCAACTATTACATTAATTGGTAAAAATTAATATTTCTGAGTTGGAAATTCAGCTACTCAGCTGATAGCCGACGTATTCTTTGGGTGAATGTAACGATTTTTAAAAATAAAAAGATAAAATCCATTTTGTTTAAAATTTGTTTTTCAGTTACAAAATAATTTCTTACCTGCAGATTCAGTTATTTCATTTTTGGTTAGTAATTGATTATGTTTAGTTTAAAAAACAATTATTTATTTGAAAAAAAATTTTTTGGTTAAAAATTTATATTTTCAAGTTGTAAATTTAATTGTTTAGTAAAAAATGTGTCCTTTTGGCCTCGAAACATATTCTTGTTGAAATTTTGCCTTACTAGATTAAAAAATTTATTATTTTTCTAGAAAAATCAGGTATTTGGTTAAACATGACCTTCTTCATTGAAAATTAATCTTTTTTAATTGAAAATCCAACTACTTGGTTCAAAGCTCAACTTCTGTGTTGGAAATTCCTTTTTTTATTTTTATACTTTAAGTTAAAAATTAAACTATTTTGTTCAAAATTTAACTATTCTGTTGAAAACTTAATTTTCTTTTGGATTGAAAATTCAACTCCGATCTAAAGAATTCCTATTTTTTGGTCGAAAATTCAAGTATTTTGTTTAATAAAACGCAATTCTTTTGTTGAATATTAATTGTTTTTTAAGTCTAACTATTTGGTAAACAATTCATCTTGGAACGTGGAAAATTCAACTATGTGGATACCAAATCAACTATTTTGTTACAAATTTATTTATTTGGTAACAATTTTAACAATTTTCTCAAAGCCATATTTTTTGTTTAAAAATTTAACTGTCCTGTTGAAAATTCCTCTTTTTAAATTAAACAATTTATCGTTTTGTGTGAAAAAGTTCGTTTGTTGAAAATCCAACTATTCGAAAAAATGTATCGCTTTTGCTTGAAGATTCAACTATCTTGAAAATGCAACTATATTTGGTTAAATTTGATTCTATTTTTGTTAACATTTTTGATGTAGTTTTCGAATGCTCCCTTATCATGTATTTTATTATTTTTATTTATTTTATTATATTGCTGTTTTATTGTTTACGAAGCCTCTTCTATGAAATAGATAAGTGTAATTTTTCCTTTCGATATTTCCATTCTATCCCATGAATTCAACTTTCAAGATACTATTATCGGTATATTTTGTGGTATAATATTATTACTGAACCAATGGGATAATTTTGCAATAACGTTCTGCGGCTGAAGCTTCACCACCGTGGAAGATTGCCGGAAGTTCCTCTGCAGTGAAAAATAAAAATAAGTCTGACTGAGATAAAATTGCAAAAAATCTAAGACGTAAAATGCTGCTAGCATGGCTATACAATGTAAATAAAATTATTCTATATGATAAAAAAGTATATAAAGTCAACTAAATAATTGGATATCGCACACGAATCAAAACCTCTTTTATTTATACTTGATGAAAAATACTTTCGGTTTAAATAATTTTCATTTAGTTTAATGTAACAAATTTTTTAATTATTTTTGATTTGGCATAAATATAAGTTTTTATTTCAAACACATAAGGCGGCTTCACGAATACCTTTGTTAGTGTAATTATTTCTTCACTTGAAAGTTTTACTTCACCAAGAAAATTTTTGTCCCCTCTGGGCGTTAATTTTATTACGTATGGAGATATCTTAATACAAGGGTACAGAAACCTGTTTCGGTGAACTTCAACTTTCTTCATTAAAAAAATGTTTAAAATTCTCCATATCCTCGAAAGTGCCACGAATCAATCTTTTATAAATTTTATTTAAAGTAAATGATTTTGAGTGTTACGCGCGCACTAATTGTTGTTTCTTTAGATAGAAATCTATTAAATGGAATTAATCTGTTCAAAATTCTTTTTTTTTCGGTTTTTCGGTAGTGGAATAATATTCGTCTGTTTTATTAAATATGAATCTTCTATAACAGAAAATTAATCTGTCCGGTTCAAAACACATCTATTGGGCTTGAAAATGAGTTTTTTCCATTGAAAATTAATTTTTTTAATGATAATTTTTGTGGTAGAATATTAATCTCCTGAGAAGTAAGTCACCTTTTTGGTTCTTCAACTATTAGGTTAAAAATTCCAATAAAAAATTAAAATACTCGGTTGAAAACTCATGTATTTTGTTAAAACTTATTTTTGTTGTGGCAGAAAATTGTTTTTTTTTTAAATTGAAAATTAGTTTTTTATTGAAAATGAATTTTCCTTTAGTTCAAAATAACTTTTTTAATTGAAAATTAATTTTTTAACTAGCAATTTAACCACATTTTGGTCGATATTTTTTTCATAGTTTTTGAACTATTCTATTTTCTGTTGATAATCTATCTTTTTTAGTTAAAAATTCGTCTTTTTTATAGCAAAATAATCTGCTTGGTTCAAAATCCCATTATTAGGTTGAAAATTCTATTAAAAATAAAAAATTTTGATTGAAAATTCATACATTTCGTAAAAAATTATTCTTTTTTTATAGAAACTTATTCTTTTAGATTAAAAAATCATTTCATGGGTTAAAAATTGTTTTTTTTTTAATGAGAATGTACTTTTATAACTAAAAATGTAAATATGCAATTGTTCGTCGAAAATTTTTTGTTGATAGACTTCTGGGTTAAAAATTTAACTATTTGGTTAAACATTAAATTTTTTGATTTCAAATGCATCATTTTTGCTAAAGTTCATTCCTTTTGTTAAAATTTACCCAAATTTTTTTACTAAGAATGTAGATATTTTATTTTTTCTAGAAATTGTTTTTTTTCAGTAAAAGTGGAAAAAGATTAAACTACTTTGTCCACAAATTATTCTTTTTTCGGTTGTGGTTTCATCTCTGCTTGAATGGTTGAACAAATCTGACGAAAACTTGTCATTTTTGTATTAAAAATTAATGTCTTAAACTAAAAATGTAGCTATTCTGATATTTGGTTGAAAACTGATCTTCGTTAACTGAAAATTTATTAAGTTGGGTAAAAGTTTATCAAATTACTTCAGAATTAATTTTTTTTGGATTGACGAATAATCTCTTTGGTTAAAATTAGGTCTTTTTGGTAGAAAATTAACCTCGTTGGTTAACATTTCTTATTTTCCTTCAATTAAAAATGCAATTGCTTGGCTAAAAAAAACTGCCTTCGTAAGGCTCCAAAAATGTTGTCGAGCAATCGTTTTTTTTTGTCAAGTCAAATGTTTTTTATTTTTAAATAATTTATTTTTAGTCCAAACATCAGGTTTTACTTTTTTTGTTGAGAATTGACATTTGTTGGTTGAAAATTCAACTAATAAGGTAGAGTTTGAAGGACTTTTTTAAATAGTCATTTTCTTACTTAAAGATTTATCTCTGGTTGAAAAATGTATCTAATTATTTGAAAATTCGTCCTTGTTTGTGTGCAAAATTCAACTAATTAGGTTAAAGTTAGAGAACTTTGCTCAAATTATTTTTTATTTTGTTTAGTTGAATATTTATCTATTTTATTAGAAATTCTGTTAAAGGTTAGTATTTATTTGATTAAATTCAACAACTCCATGTTTAGTCATCTGGTTTATAATGCACGTATTTTGTGGAACATAAGTTGTTTTTTTCGTAGAAACATAATATTCTCAGTTGAAAATTTATGTTTGTAGATTGAAATTCCAACTATTTTGATAAATTAGCTTTTTTTCGATAATGTAAATATTTTGTTGAACATTAGTCTCTTTGGATAGAAAACTCGTTTTTTTCAATAAAAAAACTTTTCTTTTTGATGAGAAAAGTCATCTTTGTTGTTAAAAATTTTTTTTCTTGGTGGGAAATTTACTTTTTTTCCTGAAAATTCGACCATTTAGTTGAAAATTTATTTTTGTAGTTCAAGTGTTTAATTATTTGACTGCAAATGCAATTTTTTAGTTAAAAACGATTGATTTTTGTAGAAAATTTAACCATTTGGTTTAAATGTAACATTTCTTAATTAAAAATGTAATTTCTTGTTAAAACGAATCTTTTTATTAATAATTAAACTATTTCTAGGGAATACGATATATTACGACCAAAAATCTTAAAAGACCTTTCAAAATTAAATTTAGCGTCGGAGCTATAATAATTTAATTCAAAAGAATTCAATTTCCTATTATCCCTCAATTTTCCCAAAAACAACCTTAATTGCATCGTTTTTAAAGCAAGTATTTTGAGCTGTAGAGTTATAATTGTTATGACAGATAGATATAATAGTCAGAATAATGGAGACTATAATTTGTGGTAGGATCTGAGTATTGAAAAGGCTTGAAGAAAACAGGATTTTGTCAGACACCAGTCAAACGAGACAAGGTCCTAGACCTCGTTTGGATTAAGGGTGCTCGTATCCTCAATGAAAAGGAATATAACCAACGTGTTGTTAACGATTCAGATTGCTGGGTAGACATCGAGACGCTGCGAAGCATACGTTATACCTATGTAAAGAGAAAATTATAGAACCACTGCTAAATGGAATAGCGATTTTCTAAGGTTAAACGATTAAAAGCAGCTCCTGCTCTTTAAATAGCCTGCTGTAAAATCCGAAGACTTCTTGTTCTTCTTCTTTTTCTATATCCTCTATACTGGAAGAACCAGTAGAAGACGAACGTTCAATTATCTCTAGCTCCTGTTCATGTCAATCACGGGAATTAATTGTAGCCTGATGATTTCAGTCAGAATTGATTTCTTGCATATTCTCTTCTAAATATAAACACTTACCTTGACTTTGATTAAAAGATCATTTAATCTAAAGGATTTTTTTATTCGACGTTTACTAATTTACATTTTCAATTTGCTTCAACTTGAAAGATAGAATGTGGAAGATAGGATGTAAGTTCACTTTTCCTTTTTTTCCAATTATTCCCACTCTAAGGGATTAGTAATAATTTTTCCACATCTTTCTCCTTTTTTGATTACCTCCACTTTAAGGGATTAGTGATAATTATATAACACCAAATCTTCTTCAAATTACCTTCATGTTAAGGAATTAGTAAGGATTTAGCCACACCCCTCCTTCTTTCCAAATACCAACACTATAAAGCATCAGTGATGATTTCCTGCAACTCTACCCTTTTCTAATTACTCCTACTGCTTTAAAGAATTTGTGATCATGCTTTCACACTCCTCCTATTTTCCAGTAATCTCAATTACCGTGAAACTCTTCTATAGCGCCAATTTTGGGGCTGACGGTGGGTGGGAACTAACTCATTATAGCCCGCTCCGCTTTTGTTTGTTTATGCTTGAGTGCTCGCCTGAGTGACAGACGCATATCCCGCGCAACCAGCGGAGCTCCTGTGACACCTTCATGTGGCGCGACCTCAATTCTCGGAAGGGCTATAGAAGGGAGGGCTATTGAAGAGTTTCACTGTACTTCAACTGTATGTGTTTGTTATAATGTTGCGATACCATATCTTTTTCTAATTATCTTTACTCTAAGGAATCAGTAAAAACTTAGCTACACCAATGTCTCTTTCGAATTATCCAACACTATAACACATTAGTGATAATTTCCTGCAAACCTCCCCTTTTCCAGTTACTCCTACTGTAAGAGATTGGTGATACTTTTTCTACGCCACTCCCTTTTTCAAATTACCCCGCTGTAAAGGATTGGGGATCATTCTTTCACACTTCTCCCTTTTTCCAGTAATCCCACTTACTTTGACTGTATGTGATGAGTGATAATTTTGCAATACAATATCTTTGTCTAATTATGTTTACTCTAAGGAAGAAGTAAAAACTTAGCCACACCCCTCTCTATTTCGAATTACTAATACTATAAGGCATTAGTGATAATTTGCTGCACCCTACTCCTTTTCCAATTATTCCCAATTTTAGGGATTGGTAATACTTTTTCTACGACTACCCTTTTTAAATTACCCTGTCGTAAGGAATTAGTGATCATTTTTACACACTCCTCCCCTTTTCTAGTTATCCCAATTCCCTCCACTTTAAGGGATTAGTGATTAATTTTCCAAACGTCTCCACTTTTCTAATTACTTCAACTTTAGTAAAATAGTAATAATTTTTCTACATGCCTATCCTTTTTCAAATATATTTAATCTAAGGGGTTAGTGATAATTTTGCAACACATCATACATTTTTCCAACTACTTTGACTCTAAGGACTTAGTAAGAACTTTACTACAACCCTTTTCCTTTCTAATTACACACACTCTAAGGAATTGGTAATAATTTTCACATGCCTCACCTCTTTTAATTACCCCGATTTGAAGGATTTAGATGATTTCGACATACACCTACCCTTTTTGAATTATCCCGAATCTAAGGAACTAGAACATAATCTTTTTCTTATTGTCCAACTGTCTTAACTCTAATAGATTAGTAATAGTTTTGTAACATCCCCTACACTTCTCTAATTTTCTTTATTCTACAGAATTAGTAAAAAAAATTGCACAACCTTCTTCTTTTCCTATCCCCACATTCCTAGAGATTAATGATAATACTGACGTATCTGTCCTCTTTTTGAAAAACTCTAACTTCAAGGGATTAGAAATAACTTTTTTAAGCCCAACCTCTTTTTTAATGACCCCGCTTTTCATGATTTGAGATTTTACAATTACCACAAATATAAGGAATTAGTAAAAATGTTTCCACTATTTCTTTCCTTTTCTAAATACCTCCACTCCAAGAGATTAGTGATAATTTTGCAACATGCCCTACCTTTTTCTAACTTTATTCACTTTGAGGGATTAGTTAACATTTTTCCTCATCCTTCTTCTCTTACAATTAACCTACTCCTGTCTACTGATGATACCTACACACCTATCCTATTTTCAAATTACTCTCACTCTAAGGGACTAGTAATAATTTTTTTCACACAACTGCTCTTTTTGAATTGCTGCTCTTCAAAGGATTTGTGATAATTTTTACATACTCCTACCCTTTTTCAATAGCCTCAAATCTAAGGAATTAATTCAAATGTACAAATGCCCCCTCCTTTTTAACTAGCTGCACTCTAAGAGATTAGTTATAATTTTTCAACCATTGCTGGACTTTTTGAATTCCTTTCACTTCAAGAAATTAGTCAACATTTTTCCACACCCTTCTTTTTTTACAATTACCATCCCTCCTCGAGACTAATGATAATATGGACATACTTATCCCATTTTAAATTACGTTAAGAGATAAGTAATCATTTTGGAATATTTCTCCCCTTTTCTAATTACTCCAGGGGGAAAGGGATTAGGAATAATTTGAATACAATACTGCCCTTATTTGATTAACCCCAATATAAAATATTTGTTATATTTTTTACATACTTCTCCCCTTTTCCAATTATCCT
Organism: Belonocnema kinseyi; assembly: GCF_010883055.1. Lineage (NCBI taxonomy): Eukaryota > Metazoa > Arthropoda > Insecta > Hymenoptera > Cynipidae > Belonocnema > Belonocnema kinseyi. The sequence continues at coordinate 51,768,932 of NC_046660.1, forward strand.
GAATCTGAGAAACTAGTAAAAAAATTGCCACACCTTTCTATTTTTCCGATTACCCCCACTCTTAGGGATTACTGATAATATAGAATCAACCATCCCCTTTTCGAATCATTCCCACTCTAACGGATTATAAATGATTTTTCCACACCGCTTCTCTTTTCAATTGCCTTAGTTTATGGTATAAGTTAGGAAGACTAATTTTTAAAAATTTTGAAATTTGTTTCCAAATTTTTAGTTAGAGAGAGGTTATAATCAATTAAAGTTTAAAAAATAATTTTTCAAACAACGTATTATTTTTTATAACAATTTTCTGTTAAAATGATACTAGAAAGTTGGGGTTTCATTCTGAAATTTTTTACTTTTTGATCACTTTTCGCTTAGAGTCGAGTAATGAAAAATGAAATTCAACAAATATAATTGTTCAAACAAATTGTTATTATGTAAAAAACTTGTGAAAATTTTGTTTTTAATTGCAATACGAAGCTTATTGCATACTTGAAATAAAAATTTTGAAATGCACAATTTTCACTACTATCCTCCCCTCCTTCTACCCTGAAAAAACAAGTTTTTATTGATAGTAATACACATATATCAATAAATTAGAAAGGTTTCAATTACAATAATTGATTGCTATAAAATCTAGTATGAAATTAGAGGTAAATAAATAATTTTTGAGTTTTTTATTCAGAAAAAATGTATCTGCAAAAGAAACAGATTGTGCAACAAAATAACACTATCTGACTAATAATTTATTCACTTTTATTAATTATTATTTTACTCTAACCAAACGGTTCACTAAAAGGGAATAAAAAGTAGACAACTTTAGAAAAAATCGCAGCTTTCTAGAATTACTCAAAAAGAATATGGTAATGCATAATAATGTATTATTTAAACAATTATTATTGCTAAGTTAAATTGAGTATTGCCTCGCTCTAACAGTAAAGTCGTAAGCATGCTGAAAAATTCCGGAAAAATTACGACTAACTAAATATTTTAAGGGAAAATTGTTGGGAATAATAATAAATGATTTAAACACTTTACTTAAATATCCAATATTCAGTGGAAAGTAAAATATAAGGTATTTGAAAAAATGTGTACTAAAAAAACCGCAAAAAAATAATAACTAGTGCCGAAAAATCGCAAAACCTAATTTTCCACTTATGGCGTTTTTCTGGGTCCCTATAAAATCGGCACAGAGGGATAAGCTTCAAAACGAAATATTCCATTTGTATTCGATAGATTATTATAAAGAGAAATTTTAAGAGTCAACTAAATTAATCTAATATTGACAATTCTAAGTATAATTTACAAAAACGTCTCGTTTTATGGAAAATACTTATGGGGCTTACGTGACCTCTAAATAAAATTCTTCAACAAATGAGAGAAATGCATTTGGGACCACCCTAATAAGCATAGGTGTTTTACGTTTTTGAAACGCAGGGCGTGAGTTACTGGTATCTTTATAGAAGCAGTCCTCTTATCAAATGAAGCATAAATTATGAAGAATGAAAAAAACTAAGAATCCCTGATACAAGAAAGTAAAATTCTACAGGAGCAAAAGGTCGCATAGTTTGAAGCGGCGAAGTCAGTACATCGGACGTGAAGAGGAACCCCCGGTAGCCAGTAAGGAGAGCAGATAAGGGGTAATGAATGCGATTCCCTCGGTGGTTCGTCTACCGAGGATGGGAAGACTGGATTTTTCTTTTTTCGTCGCATCTCGCCGTTTACACGATGTGGTACTTGCACAATCGTGTTGGAGCCTACAGGAGCCGCTTGCGGCCATTGTTGCCGGCTTAAGATCCATTAGGGATTTCAGATATTTATTATGCGAGATGTTCAGCTATCGCGAGCTAGAAAGCCGACCGACCGTCCCGCCAGCCAAGATCCAGTCACGGCTTTATCGGATTCCGCAAATTTTCGATATCGCTCTTCCTGAGTGAGAACAGACCAAGAATTTCCGACGGCCCACTTATCCCTCTATCCCTCTAAAGTGTTTCTTATCACTTTTATTTTCAAAGTGATGGGAAGAGGGCAATTTTCGAGCTATGCAGGAAAAAAAACCTTTCCGCACCATTGCGCATGCGCTCTTTGATACTAAAATTTCCGCATGGTATGATCGGCATGATAGCTTGCTGCGAACTTCACACTAATCTAGAATTGCCTATTCTCCACACTCATTAGAAAATCTACTGTTGAAGTTATTAAGAGTTAGAAGTTGATGATCATGAAAATAATAAAACGGCTTGATTAAATTACGCAAATTGGATGTCGTAAATCGATACCGCTCTTTCTGATCAAGAGAACAGAAAAAAAATTGTCCGACGGTCCACTTATCCTTCTGGGGTGCTTCCTCTTATTATTTTCATTTTTAAAGCGATGGAAAGTGGTAAATTTTCAAGCAGTTTGGAAACTTTTTCGCAAATTTGCCGCACTGTTGCGCATTCGTTCTTTGATCCTTAAATTTCCGCATTGTAGGATCGGCACTTGCATCCAGTATTGCGTACTTTCCGCAGTTGCTACACAACTTAATGTTAAAGTTATTGGGATTTTAAAAATAATAAACGCGGAAATTATAAAACGGCTCGTTTGGATTCCGCGACTTTTGATTCCGCAAATTTATACCGCTCTTCTTGAGTAAAAAGAAACCAAGACATTCCAACAGCTCACTTAACCCTCTTAAGTGCTTTTTCTTATCACTTTTAATTTCGAAGTAATAAGAAGTGGTCAAGTTCCGAGCAGTGCGAAAAAGGAAGTTTTTCGCACAGTTGCGCACGCGCTCTTTGATCCAAAATTTTCAGCACCATGGATTCCAACAGAAATGATCGGTATGATTTATTACTGCAAACTTTGCACTCATATAGAATTTCCGACTTTCTGCACTTGTTACACAATCGACTGTTTAAGTATTTTACAGAAAATTTATTAATGAAGTTGAAAAGTAGCATAATTTGGTTATTAGAATTTAGAATTAAATAACATTTCTCACATATTCGCTTAAAAATAACGAATTCTTCTATAATTTAATGTTAACAGTGTGATGTCCGAATTTAAAAAGTGTGCAGTGAAAAATTAACTTCATTTCCCTAGCACCAGTTTTGTAAACAAATATTTTTAAGTATTAAAAATCATCTTTATTGTTTATCTAAACTATTATTCATAGATCCCAATAAGAAAATCCAACTATTTTTATTTCAAAATTATTTCTTTTTGGTTGAAAAGTCTATTAATATAATTTTGGTCCAGAATTATTCTTATTTTAACAAGAATTTTATTTTTGTATTAAAAGTTTAATATTTTGATCAAAAATTTATATTTTTTGCTTGAAAATTTATTAATTTGGTAATGAAATGGTTGAATATTCATCTCTTTTTCTAAAAAATTAACTCTTTTAAAAATTTCTTTTTTATGTAGTAGAAAACTTACTTTATAAACTGAAAATTTGATTATTTAATTTTTATGTAAACATTTATTTTTCTTAGCTGAATATTAAACGATTCAATTGAAAATTTTGTTTTGCTAGGAAATTAGATGCTTGATTTAAAATTTAAATGAAAAAATTGTTGAAAATTCATATTTATGGGCTGAATATTCAATTGTTATCTCGAAGATGCATCTTTTTGGCTTCGAAATTCCACTATTTTGTTAAAAGCTGTAGTTTCAGTTGATTAAATATTTGAATTTTTGGTATAAAAATTAATCTGTTTTGTTTTGCGAATCAACTGTTTTGTTAAAAATTCATCGTTTGTGGATAACAATTCAATGACTTTTTTTCGAAATCTGAACTTCTTTGTTAGAAATTAATTTTTGATGTTGAATATTCATGATCTTAGTTGAAAATTCATTTCTTTGGTTGAAAATGAAATTTTTTTTTCAAAACGAAATTTTTTCACTTAAAATCGTAATATTCAAATTTTTATTAATATATTTTCTTTTGTAGAAAATTACACTATTTGGTTGAAGATTCAAATATGTGGTTGGAAATTCAACTATTTCGTTAAAAATTCAACCATGTGGTTAAAAATTCATGTATTTTACTGAAAATTCACCTTATTCAGTAAAACTATGAACTTCTAGGTTGAAAACTCTATTTTTTTGTGGAAAATTCAAATATTTGATTAAAATTGACCTGCTTGCTCAAAAATGTAATATTTATGTTTGAAATCTTGGAAATAATTGTCAGAATTAAAGCACTTAATTTGAATTTGTAGAAAGTTGAAATTATCAAATAATCTTTCAATATTGACATTTTCAAAAACATAACTACCCAATTATTCAGAATATCCTAGGAAAAATAGGGAAGCGTGATTGCAGGAAATCTTCCGTTACAATTTTTCTAAAGTCGTGAGATAAAATGTATCGAAAGGAAGAAGTTTATTATCTTGCCTTATTCCTTCTGCCTTTGAAATACGTATACTTTTATCTCTGTAAGTGCTTCCATGTCCTAATTAAAATAATTAATCTTTCACCACAAAATAAAATAAATCCCTTTTTAAGGTTAATTATTTCAATCCAGTGAAGATCCAGCTTCCGTGAAGTAACTGATGTAGGCTATGAAAATAAAAAGATATATTGCCCGTCTTGACTAGAAATGCCTTATCTACTTAAATGGAGTAATTAAGATTATCATTCCTTCATAGTAACAAATGCGTCCCTGGTTTTAGAGCATTAAAACAGTTGAAATGACTTCTCTCATAATTTCTGAGACAAAAAAGGGCTTATCTGACTTCCACCTGGAGACCTGCCGGCCAGTAGCAAAATTAAGGATTTTTTTTTGTCGAAAACAGGAGCGACAAACGTGGACAGGTTTTGTCGTATTACTATCACTTGGTATCTGGTACGTGCCCAAGAGTCATCGCAAATTTGTACGTGGACTGGGTTGCGATAGAAGATAAGACCGCAAACCGCGGGAGGAGGCAAATGAGTTGTTGCAAGAGCTAATATACGACCGGTTATAAAACAGAAGTGTGAACCCGACACGAACCTGAGTGTGCAAACTGAGCTTATGTCTTGAGGTCCTCACTCGACCAGATCTGATATAAAATCAAATTAAAATTAGTCATTTATCCTTCTCCGTTTTGTCAATAGTGTTTTTTATCTTAAAATTGAACTAAAGTATTGTAGGAGGGGATATAAAATATTCTTTGGACCGGAACGTCGTTCGAACCCATGGAGCTGGAGGCCTCGACTCTTTTAGAAATATTTCTTACCTAAAAGGTAATTGAGTCGCTGAATAGTATCACCACACATACAATTTTTCACCTAAGAATGGGACACCTGAATGTCACTCGAGCTCATTTGGCTAGAGGACTCCGGACCCGTTATCACACACTTAACAAGTCAAAGCTGCTGAACATCAGGCAGCATATTGTTGAAAGAATACGGATACTATCTGACGCTAAAAGATGTCTAGAGCGAAGGGAGAGGTGGGTCAGAGAAAATCAACAGTTTCTCTCTGACCCATTTCGACTCTTCCAAGACCCTCCAGTTACTGTCGAAAACTCACCAAACCAGAGGAGGTCGAAGTATTTTGGAGAGAAGTCTACGAAGTTCAGCATAGACTGGACGAAGACTCAGAAAATATAAATAGCTTCAAGGAGATATGTGTTGCCCTCGTAACACCTGATAAAGAATGCTCACCCATCACTACCGAGGAGGTGAAAAAAGTATTAAGAGGGATGAAGAAATATTCCGCACCGGGACCAGATTGTATTAAAACCTTCTGGTGGAAGAAGTTTTCTTCAACCCATCAGCATTTGGACCGTATTTTCACCTCATATTTGAAGTTGGAAGAGCCGATTCCAGAGTGGTTGGTGGAAGGGCGCACAATACTCCTGCCGAAAATAGGCAACTTAGCTGACCTGAAGAATTACAGGCCAATAACTTATCTGAACACACTTTATAAGATATTCACAGCTATCCTAAATGATAGGATTGTTCGGGCAATTGAACCTGTGTGGCAAGA
>NC_046660.1:51774990-51777321 GCF_010883055.1 Belonocnema kinseyi
ATTAAACTTAATGATTTCACAATATGTCAATTAATTTAATATTTTTTTATATTATTTGAAAAAATTAGATTTTAATATAAACTTTAAATTATTATTCCTGTAACATTGAATAAACCACATTCTGGTGAAAAGTATCGTCAGTAATTTCATGTAACGATTAAAGAATTAAGAGAAACAAATTTAAATATTAGTACATAATAATAATGCATTAAAAATAACAGCTGTTATTGAAAGTGAAAATAAAGACACAAAACACAAATAATTATTGACGATCGATAAAAGTAGAAATATAGTTTTATATTTCGATTGATTTTATAGGTTGAAGAAAGATGTCGCCAGTCGTCATAAAATACGTGATTAACTTGACTACATATTGTAAGATTCAGCGTCCATGCGCTACTAATGGTGGTTACGAGTTTTTATATATAGGATACTATTATGCAATTTAGCGGTCCAATTAAGTCGCCGGATAGTATAAAGTGACATGCAATTTTTCGTTTTAGAGTGGGGAACACTTGAACGTCGCTCGAACCCATGAGGCTGGAGGCCCTCACTTCTTAAGAAATATTTTGTATCCTGTTCTACAATTTGGCGGTCCAATTTAGTCGTCAGATAAATGACACGTGCTGGACGTTATAGAACTATTTCAGGAGAGTCGGAGGTTTCTGAACATCGCTCAAACCCAAGCGGTCAGAGCACCCATCTACTCTCGCGAAATAATTCTGCATTACATATTATTATTATAGTTTTGAATATAACATATGGAGCTGTTCAAAAAATACGTTACGCTATTTTAAAGATACTAAAAATTTCAAGACGAAATAGATTAAATTTCCAACAAAAATACATTATAAGTGAATTTTCAGTAAAAGTGGAATTTTTAAGCTAAAAAGTCGAATGATTTAGAAAACAGTTGACCCTTAAACCTGGAAATATAAATTTTCAGGAAAAAAAAGTTTCGACCATACAGTAGCTTTTCCAACAAAATGGTTGCTCTTTGAATCAAAAGATACCGAATTTTTAACCAAATAGATCCAGAACTTTTCTACCACAGAAAATAACTTTCAATCCAAAAACATAGAATTTTCACCCGAATCGTCGAATTTTGAATAAAAAAAAAATCTTTTTCAACCACAAAGCCAAAAAGAAGAAATTTGAGAGCACAGGTAAATTTTTAACCAATAACTTATGTCCAAAAAAAAATGGATTTTAAATCCAAATTAAATAAATTATCAATCCAAAAAGATGAATTTTCAGCTAAGCAGTTAAATTTAAAAAAAAATTAATTAAAGAAATAATTGAATTTACAACAGCATTAAGTTTTGACCAAGATAGTTAAATTTATATCTGCATAGTTTAATTTTTCCTAAAAAGTTGAATTGCCAACCAAACAGTTGATTTTTCAAGCAAAAAACACGAATTTTTTATAACACAGTAAACATTTCAAAAAAGTACTGATTTACCAAACAAGAAACATTTTTAACCTAAAACAAATGAATTTTTAATCCAAGAGACAAGTTTTCAACAAGGCAGTTGAATTTTCTACAAAATAATTAAATTTTCAACAAAAAAGTTGAATAAAAACAAACTTTTTAACACAATAGATAAATTTAGAATAAAGTATTGAATAAGATTGTTGAATTTGTAGCTACATAGTTGAATTTTTGTTCTAAAAATTTAAATATTTAAGCAAACAGTTCATTTTTCAAGCGGAAAAGATAAATTTTTACATGAAAGTTAAATTTTAAATTCAACTAGGACGAATGTTCAACAAAAAGTTATATTTTTTACAAAATAAGTAAAGTAAAAAAAAAAGATGAATTGTAATTGAATTTTCAATCCCAAAGGGTTAATCCGCAACGAAAAATATAATAGTTGATATTTCAACCAAGAAAAGATTTTTACTTGAAATAAAAAAGCATTTGAAATTAGCAAAAAATATGAATTCTCAAAGCGAAATACAATTGTTGGTATTCTAACCAAAAATTATTTTAATTTAAAATAAAAGGCGATTAATTCATGCAAGCAGATAAATTCTAAACAAAAATATAATAGTTGATATTTCAACTAAAAAAAAAGTTTTTAGTAAATATTAAAACAAACTTTGAACTGAATTGTTAAAGTTTTAAATCAGAAAGAGGAATTTTCTAGAAGACCTAGTATACCCGAAGGTTTTTGCTGCGCTGAATCCGAATCCGACCTCAGAAAGATTCCATCACCCTCAGTTTTCGATTCAAGATAGCTTTTTTTTTCATCGATATATCATTGATTGAAGTTAAGTATTTTCGCAGTTTCGTAACAACGTTAAAACACCCTATATAGCATATGTGA
>NC_046660.1:51777421-51779270 GCF_010883055.1 Belonocnema kinseyi
CCCATAGACTTATCATCTGTCTTTTGGAAATCTTAAAGGTTCATCCGCAAATAGTTGGGTGCATAGAGAAATTGATGCCGCTTTGGAAAACCAGATTTACTACCTCATCTGGAAAAAATCGTGTGACAACTAACAAGGTCACCTTTCAGAGAGATGTCTTTCAGGGCGACACCATGAGCTCACTCCTCTTTTGCCTTACATTATTGTCACTATCTCTAGCTCTTCGCCATTCCGTCGGGTACTTGTGCGGCAAACCTGCAGATCGAAAGTACAAGGTGACTCATGTATTTTACATGGACGATCTTAAGATCTATGCTAACAACAGGGAGCAACTGCATCTAGCTCTGGGGATTGTCGAACGACATACTAAGGAAATTGGAATGGAATTTGTGTTAGACAAATGTGCCAATCCTGAGTTCGTTGATAGAAGCGCCATACGACACCTTTGCGCTGGAGAGACTTATACATATCTGGGCGTGCCAGAGAGCCGCATTCAGGATGTGACATCTAGAAAGGATACTCTCTGAAGCAGATACAAACGTCTCATCCGACAGATTTGGTATTCCGAACTCTCGGCGAGGAACAAAGCATCTGCAACGAACATGCTGTCAAGGGGGTCGCGGAATATTGAGTCTTGAATGTCTTCACAACAGGATTATTCTGGTTACAGCATATAGAGTTTCAAATGGAAAAGACCCTCTTCTTAAAATGGTCAGGAATCACGAAGAAGTGGGCAAAAGAGCGTTTCTGTACAAAGCAGCGAAGGAGACTGCTGAAACACTCGGACTTGATTTCAGTATTAGCGGTGAGCAAAATGCATCAAATCTTATCTATCTCGAGTACTCACTCCTGAAAGCCCGGATTAAGAAAGCACAAAAAAAAAACTTTTGTTTACAGCTCCTCGATAAGAGGATGTACGGTATTTTCCACAGAAATGTGAAGGATCAGTCAATATCTTGAGAGCTAACGTTTGCTTTCCTTAAATCGTCCGGATTGAAGTCTGGTACGGAGAGTTTCATTTTTGCATGCCAAGACGGCGTCATTTCCACCTTAACATACCGTCGCCATATTTTGAGCCAAGACATTCCCGATGATAGCTGCAGGGCGTGTCATGCACACCCCGAGTATTTAGCTCACATACTATCTAGTTGTCCAACTCACGCGGGAACGACCTACATTCAAAGGCACAATGCGGCACTAAGAGTGCTTTATTATCATCTCTATCACTCCTACGGCATTAACCTTAATATCGCTCCTCTAAATGCTCCCAGGGAAATTGAGTCAATTTTCGAGAATGGGAAGTGCTGCATATACTGGAACTTTATATTCTCGACAACTGTTACTGTTGCTCACTCGAGGCCTGACATGGTTCTTCTTGACTTCGAGAAGCGAACCATGTTCGTTATCGAATTTTTGGCACCAGCTGACAAAAACATCATAACTAAGGAGAATGAAAAGAAAGAGAGGTATCGAGACCTTATAAGGGAGTTGCAACGATTGTACCCGGAATATTCTGTTAAACTGATCGTCCTCATCATCGGCGCTCTTGGAGGTGCCAAGCTTTCACTTGCTAATGGCCTAAAAAGCATCCCTGCGTGTCAACAATATGCTAGAAAACTTGCGGGAAAAATGCAGAAGGCGGTTATCCTTAGGTCGCTCCGTGTTCTTAGGGTGCACGAGGCTTTTGCTGGATCGTCGTATTGATTCTTTTACAGACTGTAATCACCTATCTCACGGTCGTGAGACGTGGTTGTGGCGGAAATTTTACCGCGATTTCGCTGAGAGCGGGTGCAATTTTCCAGATTAGCACCCGCTCCCGGCGAAATCCTGCGGTTTTCCTTATGACAAA
>NC_046660.1:51779370-51791528 GCF_010883055.1 Belonocnema kinseyi
GATGGAATTTTTCTGAGGTCAGATTCGGATTCAGCGCAGCAAAAACCTTCGGGTATAGTAGGTCTGGTCTCTGGTTCTGAGAATTGTTGGCCTGTGTAATCTCCAAAAAGTTCATTCTTAACCAAATATTTGAACTTTATTCATCTTTTAAAACAAATTTTTATGCTCAAATTCGCATTGAATATGGCTAAATTTACTTTAACTAAATACGGTTGAGTTTAAGAATATGGAATTGCATTTCAAATTATTAGAACTCAATTGTAACACAAAGCTAAAATCACATTTATTTTTCTAGCGAATTTTCACTGATTCTCAGGTTAAAGTCAAAAGAATTAATTTAAATGCAGGTGCAGCATGTTCAATTAAATTTATTTTGAATCCAGTCTCTTGAGATCCAGATTTGATGGGATCTCGTCTGATGCGAAAAGAGAAGTAATAAACATAATCATTAACATTCCTCACTTTTTTCCATATTTTCTTTTTATGGAAGGTGAAACTCGTTCGATCAACTATGGTTTTTTATTATAAAAAGTCGATGATTAAGTTTCATTTCAACTAATAAAATTCTAATGCTTGTAGGAAGTCATTGTAGATATGTTGATCGGTATTTTCTGCGGTATGTGTCACACATAGAAAGATTTTTCTACTTGCAGTGAATATATAAATGTATATACGTAAATTAAAATCATTATAAAATATAACTATTAATAAAGATTAAAGCAGATATTAAAATGGCTACAATCGATTTTTTATACAATTTTAATTTGAAGATAATTTTAAGATTTAATAATAAGATATTTTTACAAGACATTCTGGAATTCTCAAGGTAAATGATTCGCCAATTTGTTTAAATTTTAATTATTATATTTTAAATCATTTTCAACGAAACAGTTGAATTTTTAACGAAATGATATAAATTTACAATTAAAAGCGGGATGGTTAATTTTTCAGTTAACCCTTTCGTTGACAGAGGGAATTCGACAAAAGTGCCCAAAATGGCAGAAATATTTGTTATCTTGAAAATTTTTATCCTGGGGTTTTTAGGGACGCTGAATCCTAATCTGAAGTAAAAATTCAGAAATTCAAAATGGCGGATCAAATATAGCCTACGAAAATACAAAAAACAGCTTGATTTAGATAAATCTTGGTACTTACGGATTTTTGTGGTCGCTGAAATCGAAACTGAAGTTAAAATTCGAAAATTTAAAATGTGGATCCAATTAGGTAGACGAAAATACAAAAAGGGCTCAATTCGGATCAATCTTGACCATTTTTTGTATTCTCATGCGCCATTTTAAATTGTCAAATTTTGACTTCAGATTCCGATTTAGAGACCCCAAGAGCCCGTAGGCACCGAGACTTACCCAAATTGAACCTTTTTTTGTATTTTTGTGCGCCATACTGGATCTACCACTTTAAATGTTCGAATTTTGACTTCAAATTCGGATCAAGTGACCCCAAAAACCCGTAAGTACCGAGATTTTTCAAAATCAAGCCATTTTCTGTATTTTCGTCCGCCACATTGGACCCTTCAGTTTGAATTTTCAAATTTTCACTTCAAATTCGGATTCAGCGACCCCAAAAACCCCCGAGTAAGACTCAATGCCACACAGTGCACGGAAATTCTTGACGCCTTTCGCGTCAATGCCAACGAAGGGGTTAAAAACGATAAATTTTCCTCTAAAAAGGGCATAGTTAAATTTCAAATTAAAAACATTTAATTGGAACTCTTGAAAAATAAAGTATTTTCAACTTTATATTATTATCATTTACAAAAAAGAACATATTTGAGCAAAATAAATTTGTTGAAATAATTTAAATTTGTTTAAGAATTCATGATTAATCTTAAAAAACAAATTATTACTTGAAAAAATTAAACTGTGTCGAAAATTTAACAAGATCAAATGTGCGTAGTCTTTTTTATGAAAAATATATTTCTAAACAATCAAGTATTATTTAAATAAGGGTAAGATTATTTAAACAAATATTTTGTTTAATTTAATTAAAGAACTCCTATAGGCCAGAAAATTTGTTCATTCCGCGATTTACACGAGAAAAAATATTTTGAAAAATTGTTTGAATCTAACGATTATTTAGAACATTGACATTCAAAAATTCTTAATATAGATTAATATTATGTAAGTTTCAAATGAGGTATTTCCACTTCAACACCAGCTTCACTTGGTTGAATGCTGAGGGGGAAAACAATGTACCACATGCATTGAACAAAACTTTATTTTTGTGATATCTTCGTAATGAATAGTAATTACTATAATTTTATTATGACATTAAATAGATCTTATAAAATAAGAACTATTTTTCACATGCACTTATATAGAAAAAATAGTTTTTACGAAGATATTAGTAAAATAGGGCAAAATTTGACCGAATCCATCACTAATCAACCTCAGCAATCAACGAAGTTAAGTTAGTTGGCGATTAAAGTAAAAATATCTAATTGGTTACTTATGGTGTTTTCGTTAGGGTCTCATAAGATTTTCCTAAAGTCATTCAGCCTCAAAATATATGACTGATTCTTAATATCTGAAGAATTGTGAACCGTATATTTTTTCTTTATTCCACTTAATCTCCCGCACATTTTACACGTCGTCTATTTAATTATATATGTTAAATCCCTTTTAATTAAATTTTTCGCAATAAGTTTAATTTTTAAACTTTTAAAATTAAATACACTTGAGTAGACTTGTGCACACGTGTAATTGACATGAGTATAAATAGAATTACAGGGATAGATATAAAGGAATGCAAATAAAGGGATTGAAAAAGATATAAATAGATGTGAGATAAACTGGATTAGAAAAAAGTGATTGAATAATAGACTAAGATAGATGAAGGATGAAGTGAAATAGAAAACAATAATTTTAAAAATGGACTCGGAAGAGGAGGGATAGACTGAAATAGAAATAAATACATGAGAGTAGACGACGTATAGACTGGAATGGAAATAAAGGGATTAAAAGAGATAGCTTTGAAAAAACGGGGGATTAATTGGAATAGAAAAAGGGTTATAAAATAGACTGGAAAGCTAGAGCTAAATAAAGGGCTCGACTGGTACAAATGCGCGAGAAGCAGACCCAGTAGGCACAAAATTCAGCGATGTCTTTACGACATCGTTACGACATCTTTATGACAATTTTACGACATCCTATGTCCATGTCGTTTCGGTATCTTTGCGATATCGTAAAGACATCGTCAGATCATACGATTTATTTACGATATCGTAAAGACACCTTAACGACACGGACATACGTTGTCGTAAGGTTGTCGTGAAGATGTCGTAACGATGTCGTAACGATGTCGTAAAGACGTCGCCAAACTTTGTTCCCACTGGGGAAATAGAAATAAGGGATGGAAAACAATACACTTTCTTATATGATAGACTGGAATATAATATAGGGATTGCAAAATATGTACTTAGTCAGACCAGGGATTAACTGGAACAGAAGAAAAGAATTGAAAAAATAGACTGCCAAAGGTGGGGGATTGAGTGGAATGGCAACAGAAAGACCTGGATAGATGAGGCATAGACTGGAACAGAAATAAAGAAATAAGATGAATCAGAACCACCTTAATTTGGACAAATTGATAAATCAATTTATAATAAATTATGATGATTATTATTATTAATTTTCCAGCAATCTGTAAGCCGATAGCGTTCAAAGATTGACGCCAGAATCATTTTGTTCATAAATCCGTAGGAAGTATGGTAGAAATGAAATGAAATTCTAGAAGCTTTCACGTAATGCCTGCCACAAACCCGTAGCGAATCGTCTATTAGCAATGCAATTTGCACTTTGCGTAATTCGCAATTGCCACTGCTACCAACCATATAGCATGACATTTAATTTACTGGAAATCGTGTTAACTAGTCGTTTACGGTGAACATCGAGTGTTTGGCTGTATGCAAAGTCCATATAAATCGGGTGGACAGTAAAATTATGAAAGTACACATTTTTCAGATAGCCAAGAGTCAAGAAGATACTATGTATTGAGAAGTTATTATGTTTAATTAGTTTCATAAAAATTCACCTCACTCGGCTTGTCTTCATCAGTCGGGTTTATCAGAGTTATAGGTCTCTTATATCATCTTTTATTTCAAATAATCATTATATAACTCGGATTATGAAAAATTAAAATAAATTAAATAGATAAGAAAGAATTTTAGTTTTGAAATTTCTGAAATGAGATCTGAAAATAGAGGACGGAAATATTAAAAGTTTTTGTAAATGAAAATTATTAGTAATGGACTTTTAGGCCTTGCACTCATTTTAAAAGTTGAAAATAGTGTCAATAGTCCACATATTTTGTGACACTATTTGTAATGATTTTGGCTCACCCCCCCCCCCCGGAAAGATTTGACATAAGGAATAATAATAAATTAACAATGAATAAAGAGTTGAAAATATTTTTTAATAGTATAATAATACTATTTATTAAATATTTTATATATGTTTTTTTATTGAAGAACAATATCAGAATTTAAATATTAACTCAGATGGTAGAATAATTTAAGAGATTAGGGGTCGTCAAAAAACTATGTTACCAATTTGAACTATTTGAGATGGCCCCCCTTTTCCCCTTTTCAAGATTTTTTTTGTTTCTTCTATTTTTAAAATACTTTGAAAATTCTACTGTTTAGTTGAAAATTTAATTATTTGATTGAAAAACCCAATGCTTTTTTTTCATCTTTTTTGGTAAAGAATTCAACTGCTTAGTTAAAAGATGAACTGCTCTGTTAAAAATTTATTTTTTCTGTTATAGATTAATATCTTTTGTTGATAAGGCAACTACTTTGTTGAAAATTCGTATCGTTTTTGGTTAAAAAATTAATCTTTTTAATACCTCGAAATTTAACTATTCCATTTTCGGATCAAAATTGATCTTTTTTAGTTAAAAATCCAAGGATTTCTCTGCAAATTCATGCAACTTCTTAATAATCCATCTTTCTCGAAGATTAATTATGGTGGTAAACAAAAACCATTTTTTGGTAAAAAATATAAAAATTAAACTATTTTGAGAAATGCTACGCTCTCTTCTTCACAATTATTATTTATTTGGTTAAAAATTTATTATTCTCAAAGCCTGAGTGAAAGATTAGCGATCAGTTTCAAAAATAGTAGCATTAGTGTCATTTTCTTCCAAATAGAAGCAAAATAGTTGCATCGTCAAAAAAATGTAAAAAGTGTCAATGGTGGCTTTATTCGTATTTTCGATCAAACTAAGTAGATGAAACGTGAATAGCTTAGAAGAAGTCTAAAATGTTTAAAAAAGTAGTAAAATAGTTGCATCGTTAAAAAAATGTCAACAAGGGCTTAAAAGTGTCAACAGTGGCTAGATTGAGAGCTAATATGAATAAAGTCACTTTAATCATATTAGCCATCAAATAAAGTACAGAAGACTTTATTAACCAAGCATTAGTGTCATTTTTGTTCAAATCGTAGAGATTTGTTGCATCGTTAAAAAATTCAAAATAGTGCCAAAAAGAGCCAAAAAGTGTCAAAAGATGTCAATAGTGGCTAGTATCATTGCTAATTCGAATAAATTCGCTTTATTCGTATAAGAGGTCAAACTAAGTACATAGGGTATTAATGGCCTGATATTATTGTCATTGGTTCCAAAGCAATAGCAAAATAGTGACATCCTTATAAAAAAGTGTTGCAAATTGTTAATAGTGAAAAGTTTGATCGCCAATTCGAATAAAGTTACGTTATTCTTATTAGGAACCAAATTAAGTTCAGGAGACGTTATTAGCCTCAAATTAGTGTAATTTTTTCAAAATAGTAGAAAAATAGTTGAGTCTTTTAAAAAAATGTTAAAAAGTGAAAAAAATGTTAACAGTGGCTAGTTTGATTTTTTAAAAAGAATAAAGTCACTTTATTTGTTTTAACGATTAAACTAAGAAAAATACGATTTTAACAGCCTGGCAATAATGAAAGTTTTTTTCAAAATAGTAGAAAAATAGTTGTATCGTTAAAAAAGGGCCAATAATTATCAAGAAGTGTTAAAAAGTGTCTATAGTGGTTAGTTTGATCGTCAATCAAATTGAAGTCACTTTATTTTTATAAGCGATCAATTTAATTCAAATAAGACGTTAATAGCCTGGCTTTAGAGTAAGTTTTTTTAAAACAGTAAGAAAATAGTTGAGTCTTTAAAAGAAATTTAAAAAGTGCCAAAAAGTTGAAAAAAATTTCAATAATGCCTAGTTTCATTGCTCATAAGAATAAAGTCACTTTATTCATATTAGCGACCAAAATAAGTACATAAGACGTTAATAGCCTGGTATGAAGAGGGATTGAGGACTCTAAAGTGTTCAGAGAGGATTCCGTTCCCAGAACGTTATGGTCGCACCTCGTATAGCTAGGTGCAGTGATGTCAAACCGTGGGAATATCTCTATGAGCAGTTTTCGTTTCCACTCTAATACCGATGAGACTCGAAGAGAGAGGAGATTTATTATGATTGGAAAATAATCCAATTCTATCACTGAAAATTTCACTTTTCTTCACATTAAACTTAGGTAATATATGTGTGTGCATTCAAAATTCAATTGTACGAAAGTTTTTTGTTTTGAAAAACAAAATCAGTTAAGTTAAATAGAGGTGATAATATAATTCAGATTGAGTGAAATACTTTTGAGCAGTTAAAAGCATTCTTCAGTGCCTTAAAAGGGTTACGCTGTAAGCGACAACATTATATATTTTTTCTGCATTAATCTACTCCAACATCTATGGAATTTGAAAAGTTGAATGCCATTCTGGATTTTTTCTCATGCGTAGGATAAGTTGAAATAATGATACTTAGAGGGAAATTTATTCGCTTAAATATTGTCTGATTTTGAAGATCTTTTTTTCAAGAATGTTTAATTTTAGACTGTGGAAGGCGTTGCGTAGACTGGAATAGGAATAAAGGGATTGGAAAAGATTGACTGGGATAGACCAAGGATTAAATGGAATAGTTAAAGGAATTAAAAATAGACTGGGATAGAAGAGAAATAAAATAGTATAGCAATGAATGAATTTAAAAAGATAGAGTCAGAAAGAGGAGTGAAAAAATGGAATAGAAACAAAGGAATAGAAAGAGGTAGACTTAAATAGGCGAGGGATTGTCTGCAATCGGCAGAAGGGATTGGAAAAACAATTTGTATGTAAAATTTATAATTTAAGGCAAATAAGAATTATAATATTCGAAAAATTTCGAATGAAACACAATTTTTAAACCACTTATAAATTTTGTTGTGATAATTAGTATGCCAAAAATATTTTATTGGCTCTAGGGTTGAAAATATTCTGAACTGCACAGGTTCAGGATGAAATGGCAGCAATAAATGTTTTATGTGAACAATTTGAAGGTATAAGTATTTAAAAGATATTTTAAACAATAATTGGAGATTTATCTAAAAATTGCAGTGAAGTGAATTTTGATAAATTCAAACCAAAATGTTCAAAAATTGTGAAATTTCATATTTAAGATTAAAATTTTGACGAATTTGGAATAAATATTTATTTTCTAGTCACTCAAAACATTGAAAGTTCTGCCAATTATCACTACCAATTTCAAGACTGTTCCATTGGATCTTGTTTCATGTTTTAATTCTAAGTTGTATAGTTTCAAAAGTTCATATTTAAACATTTCAATAATTACTTTCTTCAATAAAAAATTATGAAATTAAGCTTTAGACTAGGGATAAACTCAAATGGAAATCAACTTCCTGAAAAAATATACTTGGATAAACGGAACATTAACTGAAATGGAATAAAGGATTGAAAAATAGACTGTCAAAGACCGGTGATTAACTAGAATAGAAATTAAGGGATTGAAAAAGATAGACATAGGTGGACATGGATAGACATGATGGGCAGTCTATCATCTTTGTTACAAAGTTTCTCCTTATTTCTTTCGATAATAATTGATAATCGTAATTATCACAATATCATAAAATGGGAATAAAAATCCTCATTTAATTAAATCTACTATCTTCATGGCTTAATTACAGTTTAAAATAATTGCCTCACCCATGTGTCTTCATCTGAGGCATATTTTAGATAAACCAATAAATTGACTTACGAAAGGTCTAACGATCAACAGAAAAAGAAATATAGAAAATCAACCAGTATTACAGGTGCTTGGAGAAATGATTGCCGTTACTTTGATACCGTTTTTTACTTCTTTGGTAATTTATGCTTTTTGCTTTCCTCTTGACGCTAACATCGTTTGCACATGCAAACGCTCGAAATGTTTTATCGCGATTCGATCAAAACTTTATATTAAAATGAGACATTTTTATACCGATAATTTTGAAAAATATACAAATTTTTATACTTTTGCTATTTAAAATTTTTAACTCTTGAAATTTTCAAAGAGTCTATTTTTTAATCCCTTCATTCTTCATGCAGCAGATTGAAGAGCTTTTCTGGAAAACGACGCTTGATTGCACCGCGTACTTTTTTTCACTTCTTACTCACTTCTTCCTCCTTGCAGTGACTTTAGGTGGCGCTCGAGGCAGTACAATAAAGTGCTATTTTACTACCGCTCCGTGGGCAGTTACAGTGTGCTTGTTCTGACTATTTTAGATAAAGACTATATCTGAATACTTCCTTCCATTGTATGGAATTCATTTATAGTCCAGTTTATTCCAGTATATCATTTTGATTTCGTTCTATTTAAATTATTTAACATAAGTTTAATTGTTATACCCTTGAAATTAATTACACTCAAACAGAATCATCAACAACAGGGATAGGCTAAGAAAGGCGAGGAATAGACGATATTAGAAATAAATAGATCAGATTATATAAAAGACAGGCTGAGAGAGGTATGAAGAGATTAAAAAAGATATATTTGGATAGACAGGTATTAGTTAAAATAAAAAAGTGATTAAGAAACCGTTAAGGACGAGGAAGAAGCTTGAATAAAAACAAAGAAATTCAAAACAATAAGCTTGGTTAGGCGAGGAATTGATTAGAATAGAAATAGAGGGATTGAAAAATGTAGACTTCAACCAATGCGGTATTACAAGGAATAGAAGAAACGGGTTGAAAAATAGACTGTCAAAAACGGTGAATTGGCTGAAATAGAAATGAAGGCATTGGGAAATTCAAGCTTATATACATGCGGAATCACCTAAAACTGAAGAAAAAATTAAAAAATAGACTGGGGTACATAGGGGTGAACTTTGATAGAAATCAAGGGTTTGAAAAAAATAATCTCGGATATACGAGGAATATACAGCAATAGAAGTAAAAGGATTGAAGACGACATCGAAAAGACAAGTAATTGAATAAAATATAAAAAAAGAGATTGAAGAAGATAGACTTGCGTATACAGAGGATTACCAGAAATATAAAAAAGATTCAGAAATAGAAAGGAAAAAGATGGAGGATAGACTGGAACAGAAGAAGGAGTGAAAATAAACTTCGAAATACAAGGTTTACAGTCGAATAGATATTATGGTATTGAAAAGATGGGATTTAATAGACCGCTAATTTTCAGAAATGAAAAAAAAGGATTAAAAATTAGATTAGGATAGACTGTGCTAAAATAAAGCACTAAAAACATATGCTTAGGTAGATAGGGGAGTAACTGGAATAGAAATAAAAATTGAAATAGACCGGGCTAGACAAGGGGCAAACTGCAATAAAAATGGAAGTATTGAAAAAAATAGACTTGGATAGAAATGGGATCAACTAGTCTAAACATAAAGTGGTTGAAATTAATAGACCTAAATAGATAAGAGAATAAACGGAATAAAAAAAGAGATTCAAAACTATACATTTTGTCAGATGAGGGATAGAGTGGGATATTAATAAAAGGATAAAAAATAACTTAGACGAAAGATTGACTTGGATAGAAAAAAGGAATTGAAGATGATACCCTTGGTTAGAAGTTGTATTGACTACAATAGAAATAAAGGGACTGTGAAACAAGGACTTGAATACACGTGAGATTAGATGGAAAAGAGCACAGATTAAAAAAAATAAATTAGGGTAGATGAGGGATCAACTTTAATAGAAATGAAGTGCTTCAAAAAGGTACACACGGATAGAAGAGTTATAAGCTGGAATAGAAATTAAGGGACTGAAAAATAGACTTGGATAGACAAGAGATTAAACGAAATAATAAAAAGAAATTGAATAAGAAACTGGTATGGGCGAGGGAAACACTGAATTAGGAATAAACTGACTAGAAACGATACTCTTGGTTTACCAAGGGATAGATTGCGATAGAAATTTAGAGATTAGATACGAATCGAAAATCTATTTTTGGTGAGACAAATGGTAGAATGAAATAGAAATTGAGGTATTGAAAACGATAGACTTGGATAGACTGGGGATAGACCGGAATAGAAATAAAGGGATTACGAAATATAGACTACGATAGACGTGTAATGAACTGGAATAGAAGAACCGGGTTAAAACATAGACTGAGATATACGAGGGATAAACTGCAACTGAAATAAAGAGATTGAAAAAAGACAAATTCAGATAGACAAGGTATAGACTACTATATAATTAAATGGATTGAAAAATATAGACTGAGATATGCTGAAGCATAAATCAAGAAATTGTAAAAGGCAAACTTGGATAAAAGGATGATTAATCAGAAAAGAGAAAGGAGTTACCTCTTTTTTCTAAAAACAAATAGATTGGGGTAGACGAGGAACAAACTTTAATAGAAAAGAAAGCATTTAAAAGATACCCTGTGATAGACGAGGTATCGACTGAAATAGAAAAAAAAAGAATTGTAAAAGAGACTCTGATTGACGAGGGATAAACTGAAATGAAAATGGAAGGATTGTAAAAAATATAATCGAGAGATGATGTATTGTCTTTTACAGAATTGATAGGATTGAAAACGATAGACTGAAATATATTGGACACTGTAATAGAGAACAAGGGATTGGCAAATAAGACTTGGATAGATGATGCAAGGACTGGAATAGAAAAACGGCTTTGGACAATAGACTCTGACGGAAAAGGGATAAACTAAGAAAATAGAAATGAAAGGGTAGAAATAGATAGATTCGGATAGATAAGGTACAGTCTGAAATAGAATCGAAAAAATTTAAAAATACAGAATAGGATACACTTGACTGTAAACGAAGTGATTGAAATATACAGACTTCAATAAACCAGATATTCACTAGAACAGGACAAATATAATGTAAAATAGACTGGGGTAGACAAGGGATACACTAATAGAGAAATAACGTGTTAAAAAAGACAGACTCGAATAGATGAAGGATAGACTGAAATATAAATCAGGGGATTGGCAAAGATCGAATTTTACTGACAAGCGATTGGCTGGATTAGAAAAAGGGATTAAAAAATAGACTGAAATAGACGAGAGATAAACTGTGCAAAAATGAGGAGATTGAAAAAAGAAAGACTGGGATCGAAAAGGAATAGAATATAATAGAAAAAGGGGATTGAAAAAGATAGACGCAGAATCCTATAGATAAATAGAAAAAGATTGATTGTTATGCTGCAACGCAAATGATCAGCTTCTATGTCCCTCTGATTGTGAGAAAGCAGATCGATCTCTATGACCTCCTCAATCGTACAACACTTATCGTTTCCCTTCAATTCCAGTCACTTTCGCCCACACAATATACGATTGACGTTGTGACGACTCGTGGGAAATTTCAGGGGTTGCTAATTTAAGATGGCAAAAGTATCAAACATGTTAATATTATGCAAAATAATCGTTATAAAAGTGTCCCATTTGATTTTAAAATGGTCACCCCATCGCGATAAAGCACTATCAATGATCACATGTGCTAACGACATTAGCGTTAACAGGTAAAGAATAAATTACCCAGGATAGTGAAAACAGTATCAGAATAACGGCCATAATTTCTCCAAGCACTTGTAATACTGGTTGATTTTCTATGTTTCTTTTTTTGTTTTCTTATTGCAAGTCGATCTACTAGTTTATCGAACTAATGCCAAAGGTGAAGATATATATGCGAGGCAATTATTTTAAATCGTAATTAACCCACGCAGATAGGGGATGTAAATTAACTGAGAAATTTTATTTCCATATCTTGATTTTAGATAATTACGAAAATTAATTATTCATAAGAAAGATCAGGATAAATTTAGTTGCAGAGGTAATATACTGCCCTCACTCATTCCTTCTC
>NC_046660.1:51791538-51817317 GCF_010883055.1 Belonocnema kinseyi
CGAAAAGTAACGTAGACCAAAATATTATCAGAACATAGGAAACAGGGTTACTTTTTCGAAAAAGTGTAATAATGTAACAAATGAATTTTAATTATTGAATCCAATAACTAAAATTTCATTTTGAAATATATGTTGAATTTTTAAGGACCAAAATTTATTAGTCTTCTAACATGAAAGAAGAGTTTTCAACAAATTACAGAAAATTTTATCAAATATTTGAATTTTTAAATTATAGTGGATTAATTTATAACTCAAAATAAAAAAGTGAAATTCTTAGACAAAAAATCAATTTTTAAATGAAAAAACAACGAATTTTTAACAAAAAAGTAACATTTTAAGACAAAGGAGTGAATCTTAAAAAAAATGCATGTTTAACAAACTCTTTCAATTTTCCACTGAAGAGATGATTTTTCCAGTAAGAAGATTAATGTTTTACTAAAAGACATGAAATATGAATAAAATAAGAATAATTCAAACTCAATAATTTGTGTTTTTAACCAAAAAAATTGCTTTTGCATCGAACAAGATTAATTTTTGAAGAAAAAAGACGAGTTTCTAACAAAATACATGAATTTTCAACTAGAAAAGATCAATTTTCAATAATAATGTTATCATTCAACAAAAAATGGAAAAGTTAAATTGTTAGTTGAAAACATTAGCAATAAAAAAGACGAATTTTTAACAAAATAGATACCTTTTTAACGTACGTGAGGTGAATTTTCAATTTAAATGATGAATTTTCTAAAAAAATGAAATTTCCAAAAAGATAATTTTTGAACCCGGTAGAATTATTTTATAAAAATGAAATAGGTAATAAAATAATTATCTGCAAAACGGTTTAATTTTCAACCCGCGAATATGATTTTTTAACAACAAAAAATTAATTTTCTAACAAAAATTCACATTCTCATTAAAATAATTTGATTTTTAACAAAGAAGTTAATTGGCTACTAAGTATTGAAATTCTTAATTAAAAATACGAACGCTTAATTAAACTGCATTAATTGAGAGCCAAACGATATCGGTAATAGATCGATAACATTGATCAAGCAGCAAAAAGGATTAATTTTCTATGAAAAATACAAATTTTAAACAAAAAATGGAATAATTACGTCGTTAGTTAAAACACTTAATTCTCAACCAAAAATAACTAATTAAAAAAAATAATTTAACAAAAAAATGCATTTTCTATTAAATAGTTCAACCGAGAAGATAATTTTGTAGTCCATAAGATTGATTTTCTACAAGTGATTTAGTTAATTTTTCAATCGCAGAGATGAATCTATAACCCAAAAAACACAACAAAATTCCCGAATAATAAAATTTACGAACAATAAAATTCCGGAATTGAACAATTTTTGAGTGATAAAATTATTCAACAATTTATAATGAGATGAGTGAAAATTCTGAAAAATAAAATTCCCGACATTTTAAAACTCCATATAATAAAATTTCGGAATTGAAAAATTCCCCAATAATAAAATTCCCGAATAGTTTATGATAGGAATAAAAACAATTTCGAAAAATAAAGTTCCTGTCAATGTAAAATTCCCAAATAATGAAAATTTTGAATAATAGAATTATGAAATGAAAAATAGACGAATAATAAAATTCCGTGATTATAAAATTCCCGTATCATAAAATTCCCGAATAAAAAATTGCCTAATTATAAAATTCCCCAGAAATAAAATTTCGGAATAATAAAATTCATGAACAGTTTACAATATTACCGAATTGGAAAATCCCAAAATAATAAAATTCCCAGAAGTTTATATTATTACCAAATTTGAAAATTTTCGCATAATAAAATTCCCGACAGAAAATCGCTGAATTATATAATATCTAAGCTTGAAAATCCCTGAATTGAAACAATTAGAAATATTGTGTTTTAAAAAATATGATCTTTTCATTAAAAATACAATAATTAATTCAAACAATTTATATCCAGAAATGTAGTATTTTCAATTATTGTTATTTTAATTACAATAAATTAATTTAGAAACTTTAAATCTTAAACTATTTTTTATAAGAAAATGATTTGATTATTGTAATTTTAATTAATAAATAATTTGAATGAACGAAAGCTGTATAATTTCTCAACTTTGGGAATTTTCTATTTCGAATGTTTTAGAATTTGGGAATTTTCAGTCAAGAATTGTGTCATTTGGAAATTTTACAATTCGGTAATACCATAAACTGTTTGAGAATTTTATTTTCTTGGAATTTTACAGTGTCAAGAATTTTATTTTTCGAGATTTTTTATTCGTCCCGTAAGAGCAGAGAAAAATAAAAATTATTTAAAATTTATTGTCAGAAAACGAGCTAAACGTTATTTAAGTTCATAATGCTACTTCCACGGCTCCCTCTTCAAAGCCAGATACGAACCATAATTTTTACTGTGGCCCCCACCCCCTCAAATTGGTAACGTAGTTTATGGGCGATTCTTAAGTATTGCTCATCAAACCAATTACATTCTGAAGAATTTTATTGCACATATCCAATATCCAATACCGGGAATCCTTTGTGGTTAAATCGGATAGTTGCAAGATCTTGAGCGATCTGATATGTGGTAACTTTTTTTTAAAGATGTAGCAGATACGTTGTTACAATATAAAGACGAGAATATTACTCGATATTTGCACATTTTCTAATGCAAATGTATTTTTAGTAACATTTTTTAGAATTCCCTTATTAAATAATGACAGACGAAACTGGCAGTTATTGGATATCAATGCAATACAAAATTTTAATGCAAATAACAATATTGATGAACTATTTATTACTTATGTTTATTCCTTTTTTTTAAAATTATATAAATGTGATATTTATAAAAATGTTGAACAAATCCATAACGTTTTTTGAATATATTATATTTTTGAAATCAAAATTTCAACGGAGAGTTGGTTTTCAATTATATCATTATTTGCTTGAAATTTTCGAGACAAAAATAAATAAATTTTCAACTGTCCAAAATAGTTAAATTTTCAATAAAAAAAGATTTTTCAGTGAAGAAGGGAAAGAAAGATTCCTGAGAAAATTCGAAATGATTTTCAAATATTTTATATATTTTAAAATAGTATAACTTTTATTTTACAAGATCTTATAATATTTATGAAAAATTCATCAGATTTTATAAAATATTTAGGATTTTTTGATGCTTGAAATAGAAAATATTTCATCAATTTTCGGAAACCATTCAAAAATTTTAAAAAGCTTAAGTCCTTTTTTGCGATATTAAAAAAAATCTGCATTTTGTTTGAAAGGTTTAAAAATATTCTCATTATTTTTGTTATTTTTTCATCTTTTAAAAACTTTTGAAACTTCGAATTATCTTTTGAAATCATTTAATAGATTAAACTGACGACAGCCACTAATTAAGGAAAGGATAATAATGCAATTTATAAATTCTGATGATTTTTTTTACAATAAGTACAATTTAATGGCTTATCAATACTAATTATTAAAATTGATTAATGTCATTCTTACTATGAAAAAAACACGGATTGTCTAGTATGGACTGGTATCCAATCTGTAAGTCCTACCCCTGTATAAATTTTCTACGATTACTTTTTGATGCAATAAGATAATTTCAAACTCTTCTTCTCAATTTTCATTTTGATTGGATATCGAAATTGATAAACTGTGGCTAAAGAGTGAATTTAAGTGAATTGAGGAAATAGAATGAAACACATTGCGCCTTCACTCTTTGCGGTTTATCGCTCGTGTATTAGATTTTGCACCACTTTTGTACTTATTTCATTCTAATAATAGAAAATAACCTTTCAAATTGCTATGACAACATTCATATGTTATTTCATAAAAATAGAATAATAATAAAAATCATTCAATTAATTTATTAACTTTGTAAAAGTTTTTAATTAGAAAGCATATCATTTTAAATATTTTAAAATTTGTAAAGCTTCACAATA
Organism: Belonocnema kinseyi; assembly: GCF_010883055.1. Taxonomy (NCBI): domain Eukaryota; kingdom Metazoa; phylum Arthropoda; class Insecta; order Hymenoptera; family Cynipidae; genus Belonocnema; species Belonocnema kinseyi. Next base: position 51,795,468 of record NC_046660.1, read on the forward strand.
TTAAAAATTCTTCAATTTTAAACGGTGAAAATTACAGTATTTTTTTTTTACAGAAATCACAATTTTGAAACTAATGTCTTCAAAATAAAAATAAAGCAGTGAAAAATTAAGATAATAATTTTTGAAATTCAAGTCTTAGAAATGAGAAGCTTTTGAAACAAGGCAGTGCAAATTAGAATCCTTTTTGTTAAAAAATGTTTCAAAATATTAAAAATTTCAAACTCCGCTTTAAAAAAAAAGAATTCCGAATTAAACGGCTTAAATTGTGCAGTTTCAAACATTAGAATCAAATACGTAGCAATCTTGTTCTTCATTCGTTTTAAAAATTTTAATTTTCAATGTGATATTTTAAAATTGTCCTATTTTTAGTTAAAGATTTTTAAAAAGTCGTTTAAAATTAAAAGAATTTTCATTAGAAAATTCCAAGAATGGAAAACAATGTTATAAGTGTTAAAAAGTAAACGATATAAAATTAAAAAATTACACATTGTCTTGTTTAAAACCATAGTGCGTGGATAAAGTTTATTATTAAAGTAAGATTTATTTTTATTTGATTAAAAATATTGCCCTTTTCTAAAAATGTCATCTAATCTAAATATGGTTTAATTTTGAAAGTTTTTAATTCTCAATAGTTTCTGAATAGTTTTTGTTTTTGAACCTCCAAAAAATGTGAAACCCAATATTTTTAATTGTTTGTATTTAAAAATTTTCTAGTTTCGGAAACTTTGCAGTATCGGATATTTTATAAGCTGTCGATTTTTTGTTCGAAAATTTTAAATTCGGTGATATTATAAACTCTCAGGAATTATAAATAAACGAGGGAATTTTATCGGAATTTTATATTTCGAATATTTTTTTCTGCTGAATTTTTTACTTTCTCGCTAAATGTACACCTTAATTGAAATACGTTTCAGGTTTTTAAGTTTTACTATTTTAATTCTAATGACCTGAAAAAAATATAGTTACCCGTGAAAAGACGAAAAAATATGTTTTTGTTGATAGAGGCCACCCTGAAATATTTATGATGGGAATTTGACTATCAGTACAAGTTTTTTTATGATAACTTTAAAAAAGCGCTTAAACAAGGACTTTTCCTCTTTTCGAGAATAAATAAAACCAAACGAATTTCTGAAATGACTGGAAAATGTCCAAAAAGAAAATTCCTGATACTCTAGAATTCCGGATTAATAATATTTCCCAATAATAAAATTTCCGAGTTAAAAAATCCCGGAGTTGGAAAATTGACGAACAATAAAATTCCCGAAGAGTTTTTAAGATTTGAAAACTGAAAAAATCCCAAATAATAAATTTCCGACAGTTTATAATATTACGAAATTTAAACATCCCCCAATAATAAAATTCCAGAAAGAAAATTGCTGAATTATAAAATATCCAAACCAAAAATTAAAAAAAGAAACAATTAAATTTTTTTATTTAATTATGATCTTTTCTACTTTGAATATTTCATAGTTTGGAAATTTTCGGTCGGGAATTTAATTGTTTTGGCATTTTCAAATTCGGTAATATTATAGACTGTCGGAAATTTGCCATGAAATAATATTATAAACTCTTTGGGAATTTCCTTATTTGAGGATTTTCCAATTCGGGAAATTTATTATTCGCGAATTTTCAAGTTCGATAATATTATACAAATTCGGGAATTTTCGAATTTAGCAACTTTTTAAATTGTTCGGTAATTTTGTCAATCAGAAATTTTAGTATTCGGAAATTTTACAGTTCTGTAGTTTTATGATTTGCAAATTTTATTATTCGGTTATTTTATTATTTTGGAATTTTATTTTTTGGGGAATTTTCCAATTCCGAAATTTTACAGCGGCAGAAATCTGATTGTATGGGATTTTCAGTCGTCTAGATTTTCTAATATAGTTTATTTAAAAAATCAATAATGGTAATCATCATCAGTCAAACTTTGGCTTGTCCTTAAAAGAAAATAAACAAAATATGGTATTGTTAATAAATTGAGTTATCAATTTTATTTTTCTCTTATATATTTATTTTTTGCTACATTCGACCCACGCTCGAATTTCAAAGGCACCTATTACACTATCCTCTATCTTTCCCTCTTCCTTCTTTCTTTCGCTGAACTAGGTAGGTGAAAAGATAGTTGGTTGAAGTTTACGCTCAGAAGTGTATGTATTTTCTACGATATCTTTTGCGACGAGGTCTTGACTCTTCCTTGTCTCTTCCCATCCTAGTGTCCCATCTCTCTCTCTCTTTCTCTCTCACTCTCACTCTCTCTCTCTTATTATCTTTTTCTCCCTCGCTCCTTCACTCTTTACCTCTTTACCTCTTTACCTCTTTACCTCTTTCTCTCTCTCTCTCTTTTTCTCTGTCTACCTACCCCCTTTGATGTAGGACACGCACCATGGAAAAGGGACACCATGGATAAGAAAATACGCCGGAGAAACCATTGTATTTCCACCCACGTGGATGCTAATATCAAAAACAAATACGTGCAATAAACCAAGACCTAGACTGCGCAACATACCCCTTTTTACTCACGGAAACATCGCACGTGGCGACTATCTCCCTCTCATTGTTTATAACAAAAAGATAGCACCTTCTCTTTTAACTAAAAAGTCAAGCAAAGAGGTCGGCATGCGGCTTCAAGTAGAACTTTCGTAGGCTGCATGATACCAAATTTTGTTTCTTATATTTATTTAAATAAAATTGAATAAAATTATTAAATGGTTATTACACGCTAAAAGAATTAATCACCTGGAAAATCTGGAAAACCTGAAATTATCAGGGAATTTTTATATACCTGGAAAACCTGGAAATGTGAGTGCATTTTTGTTTGAGTCAGGTAATTTTTTCGAGAGCGTACATTATTTATTTTTTTTTTAAATTGAAATACGATATCGAATTAGAATGACTTTTAAACTGTAAGTAGCTTTGCATTAATGCACTTAATTTGTTTAAACTAAAGTATTAAATATTCTATTTCTCGTTGAAAATTGATCGTTTTTTGGTTGGAAATTCAAATATATGGTCGAAAACTCATGTATTTTGTTGATAATTCGTTTTTTTTAAAAAGAAAATAATCTTCTTGGTTGAAATGTCATCTCATTGCTTAAAAATTTAATAGCTCGGTTCCAATTTTTTTTCTCTCTGTTGACTGAAAGATCTTCCTCCCTAAAAATTCAATTTATCTTTTCTACTCAAAATTTAACAATTACATTAAAAAAATTAACCATTGTGTTACAATTTTTTTTGGGATCAAAATTATTAGTTTTTCTAAACTGAAAATGTAACTATTACACTTGAATTTCCATCAGTTTAGTTATAAATTTAACTATTTGCTTAAACACTAGTTTTTAAACTAAAAATTTAACTATTTAATTTTTGGTTGAAAAATTATCTATTTTAGTTGAGAGTTCCTCTTTTTTGATTGAAATCAATCTTCTTGGTTGAAAGTTCATTTTTTTTTTTGAAAATTTAATTATTCTATCAAAGGCTCATCATTGTAGTTTAAAATTAAATTATTTCAGTTGAATGATCATAAGTTTAGTTGAAAAATGGTTACTTTGTTTAAAAATGTGAATAGTTTTTCAAATTCTCTTTTTGTTATGAAAATTTTGTTTGTAAACTGAAAATGTAACTATTCCAATTGAATATTCCATCACTTTAGTTGAAAATTTATTTCTTTGTTCGAAAATTAATTTTTCAACTAAAAATTTAAGTATTTAATTTTCGATTTATATTTGTATATTTTGTTCAATGTTTTTTTGTTAAAAAATCATCCTTTCCGATCAAAAATTAATATTCTTGTTTGATAATTATTCTTTTTAGTTACAAATTCAAGTATTATACTTATTACCTGTAAATAAACTTTTTTGTTGAAAGTTAAAATTTTTTGTCAAAAATTTGGCTTTTGTGTTTGAAATTTATTCCAGTTGAAGATTCATTATTTTATTTTAAAACTCGTTAGGCTATTATGTTGAAAATAAATCTTTTTGAGTGGAAAATTCAAATATTTATTTGATAAATCTTGATCTAATACTAACTATTTTTTGCATAATTTATAACGTACAAATTTTGTAACTTTAAATTATTTTTTAATCACTGTCATAAAGAAAGAATACAGTATAGCAAATTTGATTTCTTACCGCAATTGTATATGGCGCCAGCTTCAGTTTGAACCATGCCCAAGAAAATCGGTCGAGAAGGAATTCTTACTTCATCTGAAAAAAAGTTCTTATTTTTCAAAGCTATTTTATGTTTTCATAATTTTTCTTAGGTTCCAACTACTGATAAGAAAAATTATAATATAATACCGGATGGAAATATTTTTCCCCGAGTATAAGCAAAAAGTGAAAAAGATAGGTGCACAATTATATTTAAAAATAAGTAAAAGAATAGATATTTTTTGCTTTCAAGTCATTTTGAATTATTTGCTGTCTATCTGTATCTTTTTGTAAATATTTTTTTGGAAAATAAGTTAATGATAAAAGATAGAAACTGATTGACTTGATCAGAAGAAAGATAGAAAAGTATAGAAAAGAAGGGATTAAACGATAGACTTCTATAGTGAAGGTATAGACTGGAACAGAGATCAAAAAGTTGAAAAAGGAAGACTTGGATATACGAGAAATAGACTGGAATAGAAAAAAATAGATTCAAAAAGACAGGCATATAATTATATTTAAAAATACCCTATGATCTTCCTTTGAATAATTTTGAACGATTAGTAAACCCAGCCTATCAATCTATTTTTGAAAATAATGCTAATCCTACATTTTTCGATCTGAGCCTTTCTTACAACTTATCCATCTTATTATTTTTCCATCCCTTCATCTTTCGAGAAAATTCAAAGTCATTGAATAATTTCTCAAAACATTTTTTACGTATCACGATAATCTGAGAGATGAAAAAAAATAGAAAAATAAAATTTAAAAAAGACTGACTGGGATAGATGAGAGAAACTTGAATAAAGAAGGAGGAATTAAGAAATATAGACTTGGATTGACGCGAAAACGACTAGTGTAGTAAAGAAAGATTGGTAAAGAGAGACTAGGGATTGACTGCAATAGAAAAGAAGGGATTAAAAAAGATAGAGGCAAAATTATATTAATTGATGTGTAAAAGGATAGATATCTTATCCACTTAAATCATTTTGAATAATATGTAATCCCAGTCTATGTATGTATCTCTTTTTTAAAAAGAGCCTATGTCTATGAATGCTAATATTTTTCTATCACTTCTGTTGTAAGAAAAATGAAAAATCCTTTCAATAATTGCTGTAATCCTTTTTTACGTATCATAATAATCTGATAGATTAACAACGATAAAAAATAAGTTAATGAAAGAAGATTTACTTGTATATACGACAGATCGACTGGAATAAAAAACAGGGAATGAGAAATATAGACTATGAATGAACGGTAAAAGACTGGAATAGAAATTAAGTGATCGAAAAGAAAAGACTTCAATAGATGGATAACTAAGTGAAATAAAAAATGAAAGAAGCGTCGATAAAGATATAATTGGCTATAAGAGTATGGACTAGAATAGAAAAGAAATCCCATACATGCTGATATTTTTTTATTACTTTGCCTGAAGAGAAAAATGAAAAATCATTGAATAATTACTGCTCAAATTTTCGTCGTATCATAATAATACGATATATACACAATATGGAATAAGAATCTAATTAACAAAAAATTGACTTGAATAGTCGAGAGATAGACAGGTACTGAAAAGAGTGGGTTACAAAATATGAATTTAGACTGACGAACAATAGACTGAAATACAAATGAAGGAGTTGAAAAAGAAAGATGTTGTTAATGTAACTTTTTCACTTCCCTTACATCCCACTTTCACCGACACATTCAATTGCTTTAATTATTTATCTGCAGTAATTTTCAATTGTTTTTTACTTTAATGATAGTCGAAGTGGACTGAAAAAATACATAATCGACCCCTTGGATAGATGGGACATTGATGGTGTCAAAAACAAGGATCGATAAGGATAGACTTGGATTGACGAGGGATAGACTGAAATAGAAATGAAGGGAATGGAAAGGCTAGACTTTAATAGATGAGAGCTTTCACCTAGAATTGCAAAGAAGGATTAATAAAGATAGACTTGGGGATAGGAGGGATAGACTGACATATATACAAATAGATTGATAAAGATATAATGGGATAAAGAATATACTAAAATATAAATGAAAACATGTTAAAAGATATACTTAGATACATGCGGGATATATCATATCAGAAAAGGATGAATTGCAAAATAGACTTAAATAGACTAGGGGCAAACTGGAATAGAGATGAAGAGATTAAAAAAGATAGACTTGTATAGAAGGGTATTCACTTAAATCGAAAAGAAGGAACTGAATAAGATTTTCACGTAATTATATTGAGTAATAGAAAAATATTGCTTCTTGGCAACACTAGTTGCTTATTTTTACAATCACCCCAGGTATAGAGCTTCGCAAAGTCATCACGTGTCATAAATTGCACAGACGGTTAAATTAAGGTTTTAAATAATAATATACTAAAGCTATAAACAATGAAAACGTAAAACAAAATATGAAAGTTGAAGATGGATCTACATAGAATAAGGGAAGATTAGCAGAAATCAAGGTTGGGGTTAAGTTGGTCTTACTGTAGAGAAAGAGGGGAAGCCCGGATCTAGGATCGATACCTTATCGCGTCCGGTCTGTGATCGGCTATACGTCGAAGATCGCTTCGTTGCTGCTTGTAACGGCCCACTGTAGTGGCCCACGCTCAGCTTTGTGCATTCTTTATCCCCTCTTCTCTCAATTTTTTTTTTACTTTTATTTACAATACGTTCCTCACACAATGCTCATCCTTGATATCTGGCGACACGATGCAATAAGTTTCCTTAGAAATCTACATCACGATCTTGATTTATTTCGTTAAAGGAAACCATTTACCGTTAATTCCGGAAGCATCGGCTTATTTTCCTAATAATTTTTATTTATGGAAAAAAAATCTTTATTTCAAGTGAAAAAATAGGGGCTGTTCCAAAAATAGGTGACATTTTAGAAACTTATTTACCCCACCACTTCATCCTGACAAATCATCAAAGAAGAACACTCAGGGTGTCGTCACAAATGTGAGTAAACCCACGTTCTTTAGCGTTATTTTTTTAATTTTATTAGATAAAAATTTAAAAAAAAAATGAATTATAAATAAAATTAAAAAAAATATAATATAAGAATACATTATATTAAATAAAATTGTTTCATAGGAAGTTTCATTTTAAAACTTTTATACCAAAAAAGATGAATTTTTAAACAAGTGATATGAATTTTTCTATCTAAAAAGGGGAATTAAAAAAACAGTTAAATTTTTGAAAAACTTTTTGACAAAATCGTTTAACTTTGAACTTAATAGAGAAACGATCTAACAAAAAATTAAATTTATAAGCAAGTATTTGATTTGTTATGCAAAAAGGACGAATGTTTAAGAAAATAGTTGACTTTATCAACTAGTTGGATTTTCAACCTATGAAAATGAATTTCCAACCTACGAAAATGAATTTTCCAACAAATGGTAAAATCGATTTAAAAAAAACTTTAACCACAAGATGTTCCATTTTTTGATTTTGTTTAACAAAATTAAAAAAGGCAAAATTTGCAAACGAACAGTGGAATTTATAACCAATTTTCAAGCAAAAAGGAAGATCTTTAAATAAAAAAGTTGAATTGGCAGCAAAAATAAAATAAATTCTCAACCGATTCATCGAATTTTTGAACACAAAAGAATAAACTTTAAATAAAAACAGTTGTATTTAAAAAAAAGACTTGAATTTTCAAGCGAACAAAATGATTTTTTTTAGAAAAAAGTTGAATTTTCAATCCAAAAAGATAAATTTCCTATCCAGAGATAAGCGCTCAACAGAAAAATGAATTTTCCAACAAAATAATTCATTTTTAACAAAATAGTTAAAATTTTACCGAAATATTTTTAAATTTCAAAAAAAGTTGAATTTGTTCTAAAAAAGTAAAATTTTGACGAAAATAGTTTAATTTTCAACAAAATAAATGAATTTTCAACAAAACTGATAAATTTCAAACCAAAAATATGAATTTTTAACAAAAAATTGTAGCATTAAACGAAATAGTTGAATTTTCAATACAAAAATTTACTTCGCAACAACAAATGTAATAGTTAATATTTAAAACAAAGAATTTTTTGGTTTTAAATAAAAAACTGTCTAATTCAACTAGAAAATATGAATTCTCAACGAAAAATGCAATATTAGAGATTTAAAAAATAGTTTAGCTTTAAATAAAAAAAAAAAACAGTTGAATTCGACTAATATCGTGAATTGTGAAAATTTCAAATAAAAAGACTATTGAATAAATTTTCTACCAATTAGTAGCAATTTATACCCAAATAAATAAATCTTCGACCTAAAATACGACTTTTCAACCCAACAGTTAAATGTTTAAGCCAACAAGGTGATTAAAAACAAGGATTGTTTAAATTTTTATTTGAAAAAATTAATTTAAAAGTAAAAAAAAAGGAATCTTTAAACAAATTAATTAAATCCTTAACCAAATGTAGAATAGGGGGGAGAGGATAAAGGTTGTGTTCAGATACTGTACTTGTGAGATAGAATCACTATTTCTCATTTTTTTAATCATTTGAAAAATTTGTTATTTTACTGATTGAAGAAAATTTCTGCGATCCTTGCAAGCAAGGGTTCCAAGCAAGAAGATTGTATGTCAAGATTGATAATTCGACAGAAACGATCGCAATATTTTATTTTTTATTGCAGAGTTTTAATTTAATTCACATCAATGAATTTTGTTTTAAAAGTCTTTATATTACTAAAAATTAAAATTATAAATGCACTATTTAAGTATTTAAGTATTTAAAAACATTTCAACTAGACTAGACTAGACTCGACTAGACTAGAATAGACTAGGCTAGACTAGACTAGACTAGACTAGACTAGAACAAATAAATACATTATTGCCGACCAAAAAGTTGACTTTCGATTTTCCAAATGTTCTTTATCCGGAAAAAGAAATTTACTACTTTATTTTGAATCGGATGTGAAATTAAAATGCGATTTTAGTTTCCAAATTTGGTTTTCAAAAAATTGAAAAGAAGTACCCGCTATTATCTTTTCGTAAATAAAAGTTCTGTTAATTTTTAAGGATTATTGAAGAAATAATTTTCACACAATAACTTTAAGTTTTTACACTCTGAACTCCCGGAAAATGCCTAAAAAAAGGCAAAATAGCATTTCTATGTCAAATTCATACTAACGACGGTATTTCTTTAAAAGAATACAACATGAATTATTTTTATTCGATAAGTAAAAAGTTTTCATGTATTTTTCAATCTATTTTTCAATTGTTTAAACATTTATTATTATTTTGAAAGAAATTTTTTCTAGTTAATGGATGACGATTGTTCAAAATTAGATTTTTTGTTTAAGATATTTCGCAGTCGCTTAAAAAATTTCTTTTTCAATAATTTTTTTCGACAAAAGGTCTTTGAAAGTTAGTGTTTTCTGAAATCAATGACAAAATTAAAGTATGCTAGGCTTAATCATTTTTTTGGGGATATTTGGAATTTATTTTAGCAAACTTTTGTCTATGTGAATCATGTTTAAATTCTGAGATCAGAAAATACTGAATGATAAAATCAGAAAATACTAAATGATAAAAGGTAAAATGTAAAAGATTACTTCTAAAATTTATTACTTGCGTAATTTATTCCAGAAAATAGTATATTTTCAATATTTATAGGGAGAAAATCGTCTAAATGAATGAATATTGATTAAATAATTAAAAAATGAGTTCCAGAAAAAATATTCCACTAAGATTTTATTAACAATTACGGAATAAAAATAGTTCATGTGAAAAAATTTCAAAATGTTTGGTTTTTAGCGTGAACTTGACATAAAACTGCTATTTTGACTTTTTTGGGGCATTTTCGGGGAAAAATAGAAGACGTATCGTGAATTAAAATTAAAACTTATTTCGTAGAAATTATTCCTCAAGCATGCCTTAAGAGGTGATTAATTTTACGTAACAAAAAGTAAATACCAAATACTTTTTCCACTTTTTTTAAAAAACCATTTTTTAAATTTAAAACCCCATGTTAACTTCAAAAACATGATTTCAAAATTTAATTTGGGTCCATAAAAAAAAAGAAATTTGTTTTTTCAAAAAAGAAAAAAATTGGAAGGAATCGATCACCAAAATTAGAAGTCGAATATTTAAACGTATAAATGTGGATCACCCTATTATAAGGGAAACCCTCCTAGAGTGGATAAATTAACTTTCAATATATAGTCTTTAATTAAGAGAAAAATAATTAATTTTAATTTTAATTTATTAGCAATTATGTTATCTTAACTTTTAATCAAAATAAATTAATTATTTTTACATAAATTAATATTTTTAATCAATCGTTATCCGCTGTAGGTTGCATTAACCACTGTAAGCAGGTTTTTCTTACATGAAATATTAAATTATTTTTAAAAATGTGATGCACACCTGCTGGTGACGTTTATATTTAGGAAAGATTAATAAATGTGATTGATGAAGAAATTAGTAATTTTTTGCAATCGTAATAGGTCTGAAGATCAAAATTTCTGGGAAATAGGGACTTTGGAAGTAGCTACGTGACAGAAACTTCGGAATAAAATATTCCGGTCAGGGTCCTGGGAAGGGTGGAAATAAAAAAGTGAAGAGAGAAAAGAAAGGGAATCCTAAAGTAGAAAAAGTTGACAGAAGATAATTCATCATGTTCGAAAGGGACAACGGTCAGACAACATAGTTGTTGAAGCAGCTTTTGCTGCCGATGAAGCATTTCTTCCAAGGCTTCTGAAGAGATGCCGCGCCTCGTCGGATGTCTGGATTCATTCCCGTCATTCGTATGTACATAGGTTCATGCATCGAGTTGCACATGCACGTGCGAAGTCAACTTTTTTTCATAAATCCGGACAATTTTCAGATTCTGATTTTCAGACTGTTCTTTTAAGTTTGAAATAATTAGTCTTCATACCTGGCCTGAGGTTGTCATAAAATAAGTTGGTGTCCCCAATTACCCCAACTCTCATAATGAGCCCCGAAATACCTGAAGTACTCAATCCTGTGGTTTTTTTCATTTCTCAAAAATCCCCTACTGCCTGCAGCCGGATTTTTAATAGAAGCGCTAGCTTTCGCCTAAATATTTGGTCAGGGAAGTGGAAATCTGCAGAAAACAAAATTTCCTGAGCATAGGCGGCTAGCGACGTACGAGTTTGGTTTTAGAAATTCGATCCTCGGCATCAAAGCTTCTGATCGACAATAGTTAACGCAGTAAAAATGAGACTGATGGAGAATCAGAAACGGTCACCCCATCCGAACACGATAACCGGGCCCATACTTGCTTAACATTCGAGATCTTGACTAGTCGAGAATTACCACCTAGCTTCTACGAACGGTGGCAATATATTTTTATTTACTATTATTACGATTTTATTGTAACATTATTTAGAATTTGAACACAATTATAAAAAATATATGAGGTAATATCAAAAATTGAGATCGATTAAAGAGAAAAAAATGTTATGAAAAATTGAATTAGAATGCATAATGCAAAAATAATACAATTTATTCCCTAAGGTTTTTGGAAAATTCCCTGAAATTTGTAAAATCGACAAAAAAACTTTCAAATGCTTAGAGATTCTATAAATTCTCTTTAATCTTGAGAAATTATTTAAATTCCTAAAAATCTTTAGAAACCGTACACAATCCTTTGAAATTCCTGTATGTTTTTAAAATCTTTTGAAATTATTTGGAATCTTTTAAAATAGCTTGAAATCTTAAAAATTCTTTGATTTTTGTCTAATTCCTTCATTTCCATTAAATTTACTGAAATCCGTACAAATCCGTTTGAATAAAATAATTGTAAATCTTACATTCATAAAAAAAATTTTATTTAAATGCCTAGATATCCATTACAATTTTTTCAAAATGTAAAAATTCATTAAAATAACCGAAAAATATAAATTAAATCAATTTTATTAAACTGCTCTAAAAAATTGTTTGCATTCGTGGGATACTTTGAAATCTTTTGAATTTTTTGGGAATTTAAAGACTTCATCAAATTCTTTCAATCTTGTGGAATTCCTTGAAATATCCTAAAATCTTTCGAGAATCCATTTAATTTAATTTATTTTACAAAATTCTCGAGAAATCTCGAATAATCATAATATTTGGTAATTGTGGTAAATTGACAATTTCCTATGTTGTCGTAATTTAACCTATTCCTATCCAATCCTATCATATCTTTTCGTATCCTAGTTTATCCTGCTATTCTATCCTATCCCACCCTATCCTATCCTATCCCATCAGTAATTCTTGTAAAGGTAGATCCTATTGATGAATTCTGGATTCGAATTAAGTTATGCTATTAAAGTGTGCTACACATTTTTCTCAATTGTATATGTGAAGCGTAAAATTATCAGTAACATATAAATTGGATTAATTTTCGCAATATTTGTATCATAGGTAACATTTTGCACTTTTCAAATGTCAAAGGATGATATGACGTGCCAGATAGAAGGAAGCTCGATCCGGAGTGGAGTTAATTATTATACCTTTCATACCTGTTTGGAGACAAGATAATTAAGTGGGATAAATAAGAAATTGAGTAAAAAGATATGTTAAGTGTCACACTTTGACTAGAGAGGTATGCTCGTTTTTGTTATTATGAAATAATATTATATATTATTTATATTTATACCCGCGACTTTTGTTTTCAGCATGCCATTTTAAAATATAAAATTTAAATTAAAACGACTTTTTTGTATTTTATAGTATCTATGGTTTTTGTATGAAATAATTGATTTCCTGTGAAAAAATTCTGAGATAACTTATTATTATTTTTTTTAATTTTGCAAATATCCTTGGTTTCCTAATGATCTTTGCAACCAATAACAATTTTAAAAGAAAGAAACTAACATAAAAAATTGCTTAATATTATAAATTTTACTTTAAATATATTAAATTTTTTTTTAAATAACACATTTTCAGTTTGAAATGTTAACATAACCTGAAATTGTACCAAATTATCATATTTAACCTTAAATTGTTCGAAAGTCGGAAATCTTCTTGAAAATCTATATCGAAATTGTGGTTGAAAACAATTAGTTTGAACAACAATTTTGCAGAAAAATTGTATTTTCTTGATATCTAATTATTTTTTACTAGAACTGCCGATTTCCGTTATAAAATTCCAACATTATCTATGATTCTTAAAATGTTTTCTCATTTGTTTTTGTTAAAAAATATTAATCTTTGATGTTAAACATTATAAAATAGCTTTAAATTGTTCAAAAATGGTAAATCTGCTTAAAAACTTTTCATTTAACATTAAAATTCGTTTTCAAAAATAATGATTTCCAGCAAAAAGCAATAAAATAAAACTTGTATAAATTTTCAAATATTTATTATATAATTTTTAAGTTCTTAGTTTACCTGTGTAACCGTAATAAGAATCGCAAATGTTTCTCAATTCGCATAAGATTTTCTATTATTTTTTGTGTAAAAAGCATTATTTGTGGATTTGATTTTCCAAATTTCAAATTTAATACATAGGTTAAACAACTTCAAGAAATGCTTAATATCCAGTGATTTTATTTGTAAATTCTATACACAGTTTTGAAGATTTTGAGAGTATTTAATCAATAATTAAAAATGTTTTAATATTAAAATTGATTAGTATTAAAAACATTTATACTCATGTTTTGAGTTTTGAATTAAAATTCTAAAGGCTTCAAAAGCAATATTTGAAAACTTTGACAGTTCTTGTAAATTTTTCAGTTTTAAAATTTAAAATTTAGAAAATATCCGGTTTTTCAAATAGTTGAGTTAAAACATGTTTAATTATTAATTCTAATAATGTTTGTAACTTCAAGTTTGAAAGATTTTTCAAATTAATTTTGTTTAATTCTGAGAATAGCTTTTAACCTTTCATCTTAATTTGTTTCTTCTGTACCATCCAAATATTCTTGTCCGTACAAAAAAAATCTGTAATTCTTAATAAAATTAATTTTTTTATTACATTTTTTTAATTACATTTTTCTAAAGTAAAAAGATGAATAAAAACAAAAATAAAAAAATTGAATAAAAAATTAGTTTTGACCTTAAAAGACGATAGCACAGTCGAACATACGGATAAAAAAATATTTTTAATTATTTTGAAGGGTGATGAAATTCTGCGTTAAATGAGCTTGAGTTAAAGTAATTTAACTGTATGAGTATTAAATTAGCACGTAAAAAACAACAATAAAATGCCGATTTTTAAGGGATTTTTTACTTCAACCTCGACTTTTGGTAGGTTTGATGCGGCTATGTATTTTAAACTTGGCATGCGAACATAAAACATTATTATTTTATTAATCCGTAATTTTTAAAAATATTTATTGGATAAAATGAAAAAAATTATAAAGATCACTTTTGGAAAATATCAAATTATTAAATTCATTTTCTGAGCTCCAGCCAAGAGTTGAAGTTGAAGTACAAACTTTCTCAAAAATTACAATTTTATTTTTGTCTCAGGGGTCCGATATTAACTATCTATAGTGTAATTATTAATCATTTCTTATTAGTAAATCAATAAAATTCCCACAAATTTGTAAAATTGATCAATAATTATTTCGAAAAATAGATAATTTTTTGTTTTTTTAAAGCGGAAACATTACAGAAAGGAAGTCGATGTAAGGCAATTACTTCCTTTTGCAGTTGTATTGGCTAGAGCGGCGTGAAGTTATAACTGCGATCGTTAAGATTCATAGGTAGAAGCCTCGACTAATTTTAATTTCCACATTCGAATCCACTCATCCATATAGAACGCTCGCACTTTAATGTCCATGCGTGCGCAATAGCGCGTAAGTACAAGAAAAATCGTTAAATCAATTATTTCTAATTGACGAGACTGCTCGTAATGGCATGTCTTCGTAATAGTCATCCGTAAACAAATCAATGCATTTCAACTTGTTTCTCTACTTCCCTTTTTATTTTCTTCTTTTATTTGGCATTTATCGTTACACAAAAATAGGTGCATAATAATTAAATCTTATCATTTTGTTTGAACAAATGTAGGTTATGAATTAATAATTAGAGAAAGAGGCTAACAATATTTTCTTTAAAAATTAGTTGAACTCTAACAAAAAAGAAAAGCCTGGACCTAACCGTTGAAATTGTTATTTTTTAGAATAAGCAAATATTTAATTACAGTCTAATTAAATTCCAATTAAATAATTTCTGCTTCCATAACAATGAACTATTGAGTTTTTTTAAATTATTGAATTAGAATGCTAGAAATTTGAAGATAATTTATATCTTCAGATAAAAAATATGTTTTAAATTTCATTGAGATAGAACGTTAATATTAAATATACCATTTTAAAGAAAAATAGAAAATATAATAAAATCTTAAAGTTTTGAAGATGACTTAAAATATGTATATATAAATTTGCGTTGCGTTAATTATTTCACCGGATATTATAATTTATTACTTGAAATTGAAATTTTTATACAAAACTCAAGTAAATATTAAGGTTCATAATTTTTAAATAAGTTTAGGTTATGTTGCCATTTTACACTAACAGCTGGTTTCTTAAACAAAAATTTTAGTTCATATAATTGTTTTCCATAGAAAATTCGTTATTTAAAACAAAAATCATAAAATTTCAAAGAATATTTTCGATTTTGAACAATTTGATGTTTTATGTTACTATTGTCTGTCGGAAATCATTGGTATTTTCGATATAAAATTATTAGATTTCTAAGAATAACTATCATTGTCCAACAATTTTAGGTTATTTTGGCATTTTTTACCCGAAATTGATATTTTCAGATAACAATTATTAGATTTCAAAGATGATTAATAATTTTTTAGCAACTTTTTGAATAAGTTACTCTTATTTATCGAAAGTTGGTATCTTTGATAAAAAAAATTATGTTCAAAAGCAGATTCAGAGCTTTTTAACACTTTTAGGTTATGTTGATATTGTCGATCAGAAATGGGTATTTTTCGTCTGTCATTGGGAATATCTAAACATATTTTAAACCAGATAAAAAATTTTGAAACAATTTAAGGCTATATTCATTTTTTTCACTGCAAATCGGTGCTTAAATCAATTTAATTTCAAAGAAGATTGTAAATATAGAATGATTTTTTGTTATTTTATGTTAGTGTTTTAAGTAAAAATTTAGTATTTTTAATTTAAAAAATTACATGATTTTTCAGATAATCATCGTTCTGTGAATTATAATTTAGTCAGAAAATTAACGAGTTTTCGTTTTTTGGTGTTTTTTACCGGCAATTTGTACATTTAATAATAAATCATTGGATTGAAAAGAAAATACAAAATTGTTGAAAAATTTTAAGTTATGCTTGCATTTTCGAAGGAATCGGTATGGATTTTATACAAAATTCACAGCATTTGATCAACTTTAGGAGCTGTTGATATCTTATATCAGAAATTGGTATTTACTTTTTTTACAATTTTTACAGAAGATTTACAATTTTTTTAAATTTAAAATTACTTACATTGTTTTTACCAGAAATCGTTTCTTAAAAAAAAAAATTTTTAAGAAATTTCAATACAAATTTGCTATGTTATTTTTTTAAACATTTTTACTGTGCTTCTCTTCATCTTTTCCCAGAAGAGTAAAGTAAAATAGTTTTAGCATCCAATAAGGGAAAATAAATGACAAGCTAGTGTAAAGGTTTGCAAATATATCAGATTGAAGAAATTTAAAAAGGCAAGAAATTAAACAAAATTTTTTTAAAAATTGGTAAAAATGTAAATATTGTCAATTTTATTGATTTTATTATAAAACTTAAACGGTTATTTTGCTTTTTACTAAAAAAACTTTATATACTTATTAATACGGACTTAATTACTTATTTTCTAAACAAAACCCTCAAAAATTAATTTTATTTCTATTTACTTCATTCACTAATCTGAAAATCTTGCCAAATTTGTTAATCTCATTTATTTTCAAATTTTTACACCACTTTCTCATTCATTTTTCCTTATTCGATGCATTTGTCACAAAATTAAACGATTTTTGGTTTTTTTTTAGCGTTTTATACCGGAAATCGATACTTTGATAAAAAAACCATTAGATTTCAAAGAAGACCTACATTTTTAAAAATTTTGAGTTTTACTTACGTTTGCTACCGGAAATTGATATAGCTTTCGAAGAAGATTTAAGTTATTGAACAATTTTAGGTTAGGTTACCATTTTTTCCGGAAATCCTTTACTTTAAATAAAATGTGTTAGCTTAAGAATAAGATTGACAACCATTAACCACTTTTTTTTATTCTGTATTAGTATTTATTGTCTAAGAGTTGCTATTTTAAATAGAAAAAACCATTAACTTTCAAAAAGTGTTTACAAATTAGGAAGATAAGGTTATGTTTCCGTTTTCACCAAAAATTGGTTTTAGTAAACAACTCATTTGACTTAAAAAATCAAACTTAAAATTTCCAACAGTTTTAGGCCATGTAAGTCTTTTTCCGCCGATAAATTTGTATTTTTGAAAACTAAACAATTTTTGTAATAGATCTAATCGGCCAGCAAAAATATTCCTTGATCGAAAATCTAAAAACTTTTCCAGTTATACCTAAATTTATGTTTCTATAGTAAGGATCTTATTTTAAAACAATTTTATACACATACACAAGTTTAGGTAGAATTATCAAAAATATTGTCTTTGCTTTTATTTTTAATTATTTAAGACAAAATACACACTAAATTTGAAACTGATGTATCAGTAATAATTTTATATTTTAATTTAAAACTTTTGCGAGACAAAAAAGACTAATCGAGGGCATAGCGCGGAAATTTGTTTTCTAGTAAGTTTAAGTAATAAAAAACTGAAATGTCCTGGTTTATTAAATAAGTAATTTTTGAAGTACGTATGTTCAGTTCCCATCGTATGTAGATCGTTACTGGATCGCTGGTGGGAGCCAATCGCGCATGCCGATCGTGAGAGGATCGTAGGTTCGTTGAATTAAAGATCATCCATCGACTCGTTGGAGGCGGTGAATTTGTCTCGAGCCTCGAAGACATAATCGCTGCCCTGCTATCTATAAACTGATCGCATTTTTCGATACACAAATGCAACCTTTGCAACTTTCTATTATCAGATTTATTTTCTAAAAACAGGCCTACGCTAAGGATGATTTAAAAAAGTTGATTTATGTGATAGCAAAAAGCTGAAATGTAGAAAAAGGAATCTTTAAAATATTGTCTTTAATTTAATAACAAAAAAATTTCAAAATCTTCACGGGTTTTCGAGATATAATCAAAAATTTCAAGTGTCGGCCTGGAACGCGACGCAGATACGCTTGGACATTATTAGTAATAACTTAAGAACCAGTAAAGATTTTTCAAGTTTCATTTTTTTATATTAAAGATAGGAACTCAAAGATTATGTCTTACAAATATCAGATTTTTTCCATAAGTAGAAAAATTTTATCTCCTTATTTTATAAAACTAAGCTGTCTAGTGCGTCAATCATGGTCTTGTTAATAACCAGCTTTGCTTCAGTTTGTAATATCTCCTTAGGTATCTTATTGTCCTCAGCAATTGAAAGACGGGATTACTGTCTCCTAATAAAAGTTTCGATCTTGATTGGACATTCAGATTGAATATTGCGATATAAAGTATGTAACGGATCCCGGACGTTGCGATCTTGAGTGAATATCATTTCCAGTGACGCGAGATTCTTTTCTAACTTTATGTAATCTAAAAAAATTTCAAACAGGTTTAAATAATTCTGAGACTAATTAATATTTCAGAAATGAGTACATTATTTTCCGCTGATAAATTTGAATTCCTACTTTTACTTTTTAATGATGTTCTTTTGCTTTATTTAGCCTGTTTTGTAAAATAATAAAATTCTTCTAGAATCGGAGCCAGTAGTAAATTCGTTTATAGTCAGACAGGGAACATCGACTTGGTTTGTTCTACGATACGTGACTAGTCGCCCACTTCAAATCACGGGAGTATTATAATGTTTTCCGTGTCGAGCAAATGTTAGACATTGGAAAGACAATTCAGACAATGACGATTCAATAACTTTCACTCATCGACAGTATTTGATATCTCTCTTTATCAATCGATTTCCTACCTTGCAAGTCTTGCTAGAAAATCATGGTCTTTTTTATGTAACTTATTAATTTTTTAATAATTATCACCGTCAATAGCGCGCCACGCGATCATGTAGTTTTAAGATTGATGAGCAACCATTAAAAAAAATTAAATATTTGATTTGAAGATTTTAGATGAGTCAAATAAATAATTTTCAACCAAACAGTTGAATTGAGAACCGAAAAAGATTAATTCTAAAAAAAAAGTTGTAATACATCATTGATATTTTAACCAAAAAATATTTTTATTTAAAATAAAAAACAGTTGAAATTATCTAAAAAGAAGAATGTTTAACAAACCGGTCGAAACCTCAAACAAGAAAGTTTATTTTGTGATAATTTGTATTTTCCATCAAATTTGTGCCTCAAAAATATAAAATTTCAATAAAATAGTTGATTTTAAACCGAATAGATCAACTTTTAACAATATAGACGAATTTTCTACCAAATAACATTAATTTTGAGAAAAATAATTATAATTTCAACTAAAGAGATGAATTATCAATGAATAGTTTATAGTTGATATTCCAATTAAAAAGTATGTTTATTTTATATAAAAAGCAGTTAAATTTTTTCACGAATTTCAAAATTTAAAGGGTTTTCAACGAAATAAAAATGATGCAAACTTTTGTTTAAAAAGACAAGAACCGAGGACAAAATTTTGACCACAATGAACAAACAAAAACAAAAAACTCCTATTGTAATTTAAAAAAATAAAAAAATAATTTTCGGACAAAAATAAAAAAGAGGAAAGAAAAATGAGAAGGCACATTCCATTCCTTCTTTTTTTCTTTATTTTGTCTTTTTAATTTTCATTACTATCAAATTACAATAAAATAACGTTAAAAATAAAAAATAAACAGAAAAATAAATAAATAAAATAAACAGTAAGAGAAAATAATAAAAAAAGAAATCATTTCATACGAAAAACAAATTAATTTTGAACTAAATAGTTGAATTTTATTCAGACAGATAAATTTTCTACTTAATTTACGAATCAAGCAGAAAAGTGAATGTTTAACAAATCTGATACTTTGACCAAAAGAATATTTTTATTTTAACTAAAAACAGTTGAAATTATTTAAAAAGAGAATCTTAACAAGATGATTTAGTTTAAAAAAATTGTATTAATTTCTGGCCAGGAAGTTGCAGTTTTAATAAAATAGATTAAATTTTTACCAAAAGAGATGCATTTACTATAGAATGTTTAACAGTCCACGAAAAAAGACAAATTCTCAACGAAAATTGTAATAGCTGATATTTCAACTGAAAGAAATTTAATTATTCAAAAACACAAATATTGTATTTATCCAAAAA
Source organism: Belonocnema kinseyi (assembly GCF_010883055.1). Lineage (NCBI taxonomy): Eukaryota > Metazoa > Arthropoda > Insecta > Hymenoptera > Cynipidae > Belonocnema > Belonocnema kinseyi. Next base: position 51,815,965 of record NC_046660.1, read on the forward strand.
GGATTAATTTTTACATATCTTTTACACTGAATTGATTTATTCCTTAAATTTCAAATTTTTGCTGTTAAAATTTTTACCAATGTTTTTGAATTTAATTGTAATTTTCTTAACATATTAAATTTTCAGCAAAAAAATAATAATTAAAATGCTTCCCTGGTAATAATCCAGATTCTTTTTTGAACATTTTGATAATATTTAAAAATGTTTAAAAATGTTTTTAAATATTCTTTTGAAACTAATTTGATTAAATAGAAGATCATTTAAAATTTGCCACAAAAATGTAATTTTTTTATCTTAAAACTTTTCAAACTTCTTAAAAAGCTTTAAAACTTTATTTAGAAATCCTCGAAAATCCACATTGTTTTTAGAATTGGTTTTGAAATATTTTATAGTATCAAATTTTTTTCGAGATTTTTAAATACCTCTTAAAATAATTGACATTGTTCAAAATTTTTTTTAAATTATTTAAAAATTTTTAAAATGGCCTGAAAATCTTCAAAATGAATAAAAAGTATAAATCTTTTGACCTTTTTTAAAATGTTCTTATTTTTAAAATTAATGAGATAAGAATATTTGAAAAATGTTAAACCCTTCTTCAAAATCATACAAAATCATTGGAAATGCTTTTAAATCTTTTTCAATTACTTGTTAGGATTCTCAATATTAAAATTATTTTTGATTCTCGTAAATACTTCTAAAACTTTTAAATATCTTTTGAAATAATTCGGTCTTTCTACATTTTTTTAAAATCGTACAAAATAAAAAAAATGCCTTAAATTTTTTAGTCTTTCTCAATATTTAAAAAAATTTTTAAAACTTAAAAATAATAGTTTAACGTAAAGCTGAAATCATTTTAAATTTCCTCAAAAAATATACGGTCGGTGTCGTTCATTTTTTTGTTACAGGTACCGATATATCTTTTTCTGAGTACCGGCAGTAAATTTGTAAATTAAAATAATCTAAGTTTTTACTCATAATTTTATTTTTCTATTCTCTTTAAAAGTGTAAAAATGTTCCAAATATATATTGTTGTAGTGAAACGCTAATATTAAACGCTCAAGATTAAAAATAATTTCCGCTAAAAATTTTCTTTTATCAATAACGTTTTTGAGACATTTAAAAATAAATTTCATCGTGAAATAAAATTACTTATTTAGTACTATTTAATTACAAAATTGATAGTGCAGAAAATTCGTAATTTTTCCATTTCACCGTCCGTCGTACTTTTTGCAAAGATGGGGAAGTAAGGGGAAATTATAGGAGGCGAATTAAAGAGAAAAGAAGGGAAGGGGAAGTTAGCTAAGTGGGGGAAGGGGTGTGGGGCAAGTGAGGAGAAATGAGGGGATTTCAAGG
>NC_046660.1:51817417-51838853 GCF_010883055.1 Belonocnema kinseyi
AAATGATGGAAGGAGGAGCAGGGGAAGTGGGGGGAAATGAGGGGTGGGTTTGTAAAGGAATTGAATAAAAACGAGAAGAAGGGAAGTAGCAGTTAGAGAAAATTAATGGAGGGGAAGTAGAGGAAATGACGAGGTTTGAGACTAATATTTTTAGAATCTGTGGAAGATATGTAAAAATGGCAAGATGGATAAAATGTAGTGAAAAATAAATAATTAATAAAATGATAGTGAATTTAAATAATGCTAGTTCTGGGTTAACAAGACGTTAAAGATTTACGGGAGATGCTGTTCAGTGCATCGGTGCAATCCAGAGCAATAAATAGGAGGAAGAGACCATTTCCAACTCCGCCCATGGACGACTGTCTACCGAAGAAGCTCGAGCCTTCCTGTGAATTATTGCTCTTCCGAGTGAATTATAACACATATAATACATACTGACGGCATAGAATGCTTCGAACCCACACACTTACTTAGTACGTTGTCCTATATTAAGGAGCGGTTCCTTCTTATTTACTGTGTGACGCCAAGAAAAAATAACATTTTTGATTAAGAGATATGAAAGTGAAGAAAATTAATTAGAGTTTTTTTTAGAAGCCCGAGTATAAAGGTTATATTTATATGTATTAAAAAAGGGGGGTCTACCTTAAGGTCTCAATGTGTAAAATCGGAGGGGGGTCGCAAAGTGGTTTTGTAACAGAAAAGACGAATGATTTAGAAAATATTCCAATTTTCAACCTGAGAAAGTTCAATTTTCCACAGAAAAGTTCTTTTTTTTAGAAAGAGATAAGACTTTAACCAAGAAAATAGACTTTTTTCAATGAAAGATGAATTTTAATTTTAAAAGAATTAAATTAAAAAATTGCATTTTTGATAAAAAAAGAGGACTTTAATGAAAAAGTAAACTTGCAACAATATAATTAAACTTTCATCAAAAGACTTGAATTTTTAACAAGAAGAATTATCAAACAGTTGAATTGGAAGAATAAAGAAGAATTTTTAACAAGATAATTGAATGCTCAACCAAAGAGATGCATTTTCAACAAACAAGAGTTATTTTTTACCAAAGCAGACCATCTGTTTATAAATAAGGTCATTGTTCGACCTAGAAAGTCGAATTGGTTGGAAAATCTGTTCAAATTTTAACTTAAATAGAAGAGATTTCAACAAAAATGTTAATTTTTAATAACAGAAAAATATTTTTTTTTGACCAAAAACGAAATATTTAGATTTTTATGTTAAAAAAAATAATTTTTGACTAAACAATTCCATTTCTAACTTAATGAGATATTTTTTATTCACCAAAAATGAAATATAAATACCGAAAATACTCATTTTTAGCAATATAGTTAAAGTTTCCACTACAAAGATGAATTTTGTACCAAGAAATATGAATTTTCCTCAAAATACATTAATTTTTAATTCAAAATATCAATTTTCAAACAAAAAATGGAATAGTTACAGTTTTTAGTAGAGAAAATTAAATCTCAACCAAAAAAAGAAACAACTAATTTTGTGGAAAGATAGTTAAATTTTGAAATAAATTAGAAAATAGGTTTTTTATTTCCACCAAAAGTTTAAAAATGTGCTACTCTAGTAAAAAATAAAAACATCTTCCTGAATTTTTTCAGAATCTTGTTAGATTTTTCAATCAGACTTTTTACTGTTCAGTTTAACTCTAACTTGTCCCAAAACATCTTTTCGTTTTTTTTTTTTAATAATAAATTTGATTTTTGAAGATGTTCATTGTATTTTCTGTAACAGTATGAAAATGTAGGTTAGGCTCTTCTTCAACTAATAAATATTTCCTCATTCATTATACTAAGTAACGATTGCCGTAAGAAAATTCAGTGAAATACCTCGGTATTCAATTTCAAAAACTGTTTTTTACTTTTTTCAAATTAAAAAATTTTAAAAAAAGTTTTTGATTTCTTCTGTAAAATTGTGAAAACATGGGTAAGGCATTTATTCAACTAACATATATTTCTTCAAATATTATACTACGTTACAATTACTGTCTTGGAATTCAGTAAAATATCTCGGTATTCTTTTACTAAAGAACTTTCTCATTTTTGTTTCAAAGTTCAAAATTCGTTTTTTTTAATGATGTTTTCAATTTTTCATGTGAAATTGTGAAAATATTTTTTCGTCTCAATTACCATAATGAAATTTATCAAAATACATTGGTATCCTATTTCAAAAGCAACTGTTCAAAATCTTTTCGAAGTTGAAAGTTCGATTTTTGAGGACGTTTTTAATATTTTCTGTAAAAATTTGAAAACGTAGGTTAAGCACTTATTTAACTATCAAATATTTATTTAGGTACTATACTATGTAACAATTGTCGTAATGAAATTCAGTGAAATAACTTGGTATCCCATTTCAAAAGAACATTTTGATTTTTGGTTAAAGTTAAAATTTCTATTTTTCAGGATGTTTTCTCCTGTAACATTGTGAAAATGTGCATTGGGTCCTTATTTAACTATTAGATATTTCTATATGACAATTTCCGTAATGAAATTCAACCGAATACCTTGGTATCATATTTCAGAAGTACTTTTTAATTTTTATTTGAAGTTAAAAATTCCCTTTTTGAGGTTGATTCTATCACTCCTTTAAAATTGTAAAAATGTAGATTATTCCCTTATTCAGTTAATTAATATTTCTACGTAGCAATAACTTTAATAAATTTTAGCCAAATACCTTGGTATCCTACTTCAAAAGTACTGTATAATTTTTTTTAAAGTTCAAAATTCGTTATTTCTCGCTCATATAAAATTGTGAAAATGTTGGTTAGGCCCTTATTAAACTAATAAAAATTTCTTCAGAAATTATACAACGTGGCAAATGCCGTAATGAAATTCAGCAAAATAACTCGGTATCCTATTTCAAAAGCAGTTTTATACGTTTTTTTAAAAGTTAAAAATCTGCTTTTTTATAAAGTTGTCTATCTCTTCTGTAAAAGCGTGAAAATGTGAACTAAGCCTTTATTGACTATTAAATATTTTCTCAGATATTATACTACCTAGCAATTAACATAATAAAATTTAGTAAAAGACCTCGGTATGCTATTTCTAAAGCACTTCCTCATTTTTTTTAAATAAAAAATTTCCTATTTTGATGACGTTTTTTATCTTTTCTGTAAAATTGTGAAACTTTGGGTTAAACCTTTATTCAACTATTCAAAATTTCTTCAAAAATTATATAATGTAGCAATTATCGTCACGAAGTTGTGCAAAATACCTCGGTATCCTAATTCAAAAGCACTTTACACGTTTTTTTTTAAAATTGAAAATTTGTTTTTGAGACGTTTTTGTCTCTTCTGTAAAATTGTGTAAATTTGGATTAGGTGTTTATTCAACTATTAAATATTTTTACGCAACAATTACTTTAATAAAAATCAGCCAAATATATTGGTATCTTACTTCAAAAGTACCTTATAATTTTTTTAAAGTAAAAAATTTTATTATTTTTCGCTGCTATAAATTGTGAAAATTTTGGTTAGGTCCTTATTAAACTATTAATAAATTTCTTTAGAAATTATACTACGTGGCAATTGCCGTAATTAAATTCAGCAAAATACCTTGGAATCCTATATCAAAAGCACTTTCTAATTTTTTTAAAGTTAAAAATTGGTTTTTTGAGGATGTTTTCTGCCTCTTCTGAAAAATTATAAAAATGTTTGTCAGATCCTTATTCAACTAATAAATCTTTCTACGTGACAATTGCCGTAATATGATTCAACTCAGTTGAATCTTAGTTCGAACTTAGTTGGACCTTGGTATCCTATTTCAAAAGTACTTTCTAATTTTTTTAGTTAAAAATTCGATTTTTATCTCTCCTGCAAAACTTTTAAAATTTGAATTAGGTCCTTATTCAAATATTCAATATTTTAACGTGGCAATTGCTATAATGAGATTCAGCTCAATACCTTGGTATCCTATTTCAAAAGCACTTTGTCATTTTTTTCTCAAGTTGAAAATTCGTTTTTAAGGAAGTTCAAATAATTTCTAAATATTTTTCTAGACATCATACTACGTGACAATTGTTTTAATGGAATCCTATAAAATACCTTGGTATCCCATTTTGAATCGAAACGATCATCCCAGTAAAATCAGTATAATAAAGTGTAATAAAGATCGCGCTCCATCTTCGACACCTGGCACGAGGTCGTTATCGGCAAGAAGTGATCACTTATTGTTAGACAATTTCTTAGTTGGAATCGCTGCTTATTCTTAGTATATAAAAGACCCTATAACTATAAAACCTCTCTTCGACTGAAAACGTGATTTCGGTTTTTACGGTAATTGCAAGTTAAATAATGGTTAGGTGATGAAGTATGCGAATAAAAATGGAAGAATCGTGAGAGTTTGCAGAGTTTGATATTCAATTTTCGAGTAATTGATTCTAATGTGTAATGGGAGTGATTACAGAGAATGGGAATTTCAGATTTATGTGAGTTGCGAGATGAAGCATTATGTAATAATTTAATAATGGAGGTATCATGTTAAAAAGAAAAGATATTTTATCGATAAATATTGCAAAAGGATCCAATCAACAAGAATTTTATACATATTTATTTAACGGCTTTTATGATTATGTGTATCAACTTTTATGGTCAGATAAGACATTGAATATTTATATTGCGATTAGTGGAATGTTGTGCATCACTGCCTTTAAAACTAATATTCTAAGAAAATAAAAAAATAAATAAATGAAATTGTCGAAGATTTTCACAAAAATATATAAGAGAACTATTTTTTTCTTGTAACATTTAATAAATAAATTAAATTTTATTTTATTTCCCTATGTTAAAAAGTAAAGTAACGATATGTCCTGAAAATCTTGTATCGATTGTTGAAAAGCTATTCAGCTTGTCATTAAATACAAGTTATTTTAAACTTTAAATTTCAAATTGCAAACATTAAATCAAGAAATCATCCATTTTAATAAAAAAATCATGGAAGAACTTATTCAAATTGGAAAAATTGTAAAAGCTCGTAGAATAATGACAAAATTTTAGTTCTTAAAAAACTTTTCCACTTATTGTCCAGTTTTTTATTAAATCGTGGTAATATTTAATTACTCACAACAAATTAATTTAAACAAATAAGATATTTTACACACGAGAGAAAAAGAAAGAATCGAATAATTAGGAGTAGTTACGAGGTCTAGGTCTATAAATCGATTGTAAAAATTTTAGTTTTTCAATGTATCAAGAAGTTTATTGTCCCTTTGTAGTTTTTATTTATTATTTGTTCATAACTGAAAAGGCAAAGCAAATTCAAACATTTCAGAAACAACCGCAAGTCTCTAACACTTATTTAAGACAATATAGTTATAAGCAATAATAAATTGTTTAAACAAATATTTTTGTTAACTTGGTTTAATTATTACCTCCCTAAAAGTGGAATGTGAATTGAAAGTTAACATTTTTAGAAGAAACTGTGATTATCCGCCATGTAGGTAGATAAAGATATTTATTACCAATAATAATTTAATTAAACAGTTATTTTTGCTCAATTTAATTACTTATTAATTCACTCCAAGCAAAAATTAGACAAATAGTTTACAATTCCAGAAAAACATCATTTTTGTAAAACTAAGCGAAGAGAATATTATTAACAGTAATAATAATTTGTTTAAATTAATATTTTTCCTATATGAAATTAAATATTAGGTCATTCAAATTGAAAAGTGGAGAAAAAGTTGAAAATTTCAGAAAAAAATGTTAGCATTATTGAAAGATAATATAAGAAACAATAATAGAAAACTGTTTAAACAATCATGTTTGTTAATATTAATAAATTATGACTTCACTCTAATTAAAAATTCGACAAAAAGACGACATTTTTGGAAGAAAGTGCGACTTTCTATCTCCATTCTAAACTAAAATTCTGGAAACAATAATGAATTATTTAAACAATATATATAAAGACCCCATTATTAGTATCAAGTAGTATATTATGCATAAGAAATAATTCCCATTAAAAGAAGTGCAAAGAAATTAATATCAACACCAAAAACTCGCAGAAACTGCTTTTTGACTTATGAGGTTTTTTTGAGATCCTATAAAACAGACTTATGGGGGTGATATTTTTAAAATAGTATTTTATTTATATTCTATGGCTATTGGCGAATATAAATATTGAGTTTGAACTCGATTCAGCTAATATTGACGATTCCAAATAAAATTTACAAAAGCGTATTTGTTTTTCTTATGGAAAATATGTCTTGAAGTTCATGCGGGCGCCACTTCTAAATATATACTTTTTAATGCATATTTTCTATGTGGATTCTATAAAACTTGGTAAAGATATACATGAAACTTCGGAAAAAAATTTCAATGCCTTTTTTGGACAACCCCACTGTGCTCATGGAGGTCAATAAAGTAGAAAATTAAAAAAGTAGTCTTACTGAAAAGTGAGACAAAAAAGTTTAAACTACCAAGTGCGAATTGCTGAATCTGAATACACGGCCCAGTGTTGGTCCAATTTTGGCAGCCAAAGGTCGGCTAAAGTTATTGGGCCAATATCGGCATTTTAATCGGCCCAGTGTTGAGCCAGTGCTGGCAGCCTATATTGCCTATTTATATTTGCCGATCCTCCACCGATGCTTGGCCCAGTATCGGCACTTTATTGCGCCAAGTCTCACTTTTAGTAGGGGAACCATGTTTCACGAGGATCAGCAAAAGTCTGGCCCAGGGATGCAACATTACTGGGCCAAGTGTCACTTTTAAGACGGCAAACCATGTTTTATTTAAACCGGCCCAATGTTGAGCCAGTGCTGGCAGCCTATATTGGCTATTTATATTTGCCGATACTCCACCGATTCTTGCCCGCAATCGGCACTTTGTTTCACCAAGTATTAGTTTTAGCACCTAATAAACAAATCTTACACGAAAGATAAAAAAAATTTATTGAAAAATTTTCAAAGCAGCAGGCTACAACGGAAAAAAATGAAATATTACGCAAAGAAAAATTGTAATCGATTTAAATTATTTATTTAAAAATTAGTGTATTGATATTTCTGTTAATATTTCGTGTATTTTACATTTACACAACGTCAAATAATAATAAATAATTAGAAAAAGTAAGCTTAAATTTTGGTTTTTTAACTTTTCTGAACTGCAGCTTATGAGGATGGCTTTTCACAAAGTTTCAACTTGTCAGTTTAGCGAAGTGGTTAGCACGCACGACTGCTAGGCAGGCCATAGTTATCATTCCGTCATTGGCGCGATAATGGCAGCCGAGCTTCGGCATTATTTTTGCCGACTATGGGCCAATGTTGGGCCGTATGTGACTTGGCACTTGGCCTTTGTATACGGAGAGAAAGTTCAAGAAATTAATTCACGGAACTGCTCCTTGATTTTATTCTAGCTTTGATGCAAGAACTAAGATTTCGGAACCCTTGCTTCTAAAGCAACAAACGTTGATCTAAAAGCAAGGGTTCCGAGATCTTAGTTTTTGCGCCAAAGTTAGAATAAGATCAAGGAGCAATTGCGTGAATTAATCTCTTAAAATTTCTCTCTATGTAGTCAAATAACAAATTTTTGTTTACTCAGAGTAAAATATTTGCAGTTTATCATTATACCTAGAAGACTTACGGTCATTTGTAAAAAAAATTACAATCCGTCAAGAATTGTAGAGTCGGTTCCTGGGTACTTTTTACTATTCATATCTGCAATTCTTGAAGCGTTCAATATATGAGAAACGAGCGAATTTAAATAAATAAATTTAACACCAAAGTGCTGGATAATTTAAAACAAGTGAGAGCCCATTGTGCATGTCTGACCACAGGCAATCTTTCCGGGCAGCTGCGTCAGTAAATGAAAGTAGTAGAGCGCAATTGCGTAAGGTAAGAAAGAACACAAAGAGGAATCAAGAGAGATTTATGTACGGATAGTTGAATACTTGCGAATAGTAACTGACGAAAAGACGCGCCGTGGGCGCTAATGGGCGCGCAAAATTTCTAAACCGGAAGACGCATTTTCCTTCGTTTGCCGGAGCGAGCGGTTGTCGGCCTGCAGTGTCAGGTTGGATGAAATAGTAGCGCTCGAGTAGCGCCTCGACAGTGCCCACTGCCCATCTGGACAGCCTTCGGATTCAATTTACAATGTTGCTGCCTTCTTTCCCCTTTCTTCATTTTACTCTTCCTTTCTCTACCTTCGTTCTCTCATCTCTCGAAACTACCTCCTACACCTGACTTTTTCTTCGATGTTTGATGCATGTTTCATGTGGAAAAAGTGAAAATTTTAAATTGTGTAACAAGTGCGGAAAACTTCATTTTCCGTAAAGTCGCGGATGTGCTCTGAAATACGAAACCAATTTTTCGTAGGGTTAAATCAGGGGTCTCTAAAGAGCGATCCTGGTGTCGACTAGCGATCCCAGGCCAGTAGGTCGGAGCTACTCGGCTCTGACCGAGAACTGTCAAAATCCTTCACCTTATTTGAGCCCCTTAGAACCCTTAAACTCGAGACCCTCCATTCAATTGGAAACTTCACGATAAAATTGGAATCTTCACGGTAAAATTAAGAATTATGAAATAGAATAATCAATGTTTAGTTTTTGTTACTATAATAATGTTCAATGAAATAATTAATGAAATTTTAATGTTTTATATCCACGATTCAAATTAACTGAAAATAAATTTGTTCATGAATAATTAAAGATTTTATTTTTAAATTAAGATTTAAGTTTATCAAAAATATATCTTAATTTTATAATTATTATAAATACATAAAAAATTATATCCTAATAAAAGAAATTAATTGAAAATAATAGTCCTGATATTAAAAACAATCCATTTTTGAATCCAGAATAACCAATTTTTTAATATTAAGAGTTTATAAAAATTGTTATATGGACCTAAATAACTCATAACATTAACAAATCTAGCAGACAAACAAAAATTAATAAATTACAATTAAAACTCCTCGGAAAAGATATTTTACAGAGGTTATGTATAACTTAAAATCTTTAAACCTAAAAAAATTGAAATACTATTAATTTGAATGATTACAAATTTGTACTAATTTCCAGCAGTGACTAAATTCCTGACTACAGGCCTCGAAATCACCACTACAAATTTATAATCAATCACTTTTCGATATAAGCTACGAATAAAAACGAGACAAAACTTGTTCATCCAAAAAGTGCTATAATTTTTGATAGGACGCGTAGTTTTTGCTTTACTCGTAAAAAATAACATTCTGAATAAAAATATTAAATTTGTTTGAAAAAACGACACAAGGTATGAACTTAAATGACCAGAGAACAGTTGTTCGCCTAAAAAGATCTATAAATTTATTATTAATCATTTTTCGATAGGACGAGTATATTTTCTTTTAATTGTAAGACGTAAGATTAAAAATTAAAAAATTAACTTTTTGGAAAAAGCACAGAAAAGACGAAAGAGGACATAGGCTCCTATATAAGACCCTATATAGGTTCCTTCATTAGACCCTATGCAGATGCGGAGTTATTTTTATTGAAACGTAAAAAACAATATTAAAAATTTGAAAAAATTATAAAAACAAGGAAATAAGAATTAGTATGATTCAATTTTTATGCATATTATGAATTGTAATGATATACATTTATTGAAATGATACATGTTTTAGAGCAGCTTAGAATACAATTTAAAGCAAAATAAGAAACAAATACAAAAATAATCATGATAAATATAATTTGCTTTTTATTTTGCAAATTTTTAATAAGTAATCCCTGGCAGAGTTACATAAGAAATGTGTTGTAATTGATACAAAAGTGTTGTGTACAATGTAGAAAAGTTGACATGTTGTACAAAATCGATTACGAAGCACAAGATACGTGATGAGAATGTGATCGTTAAGGCCAAAAGAGCTTTAACAAAAGAGAGTCAAAATCACAAAATTACAGTTTTCGCTCCGTTTACCTTTGATTTTAAAAGGTCTGTGCCCGAATGCGGAAGAAATGTAAAGACAAAGCGCGGAGTGCGATTGCTTTCAGTCGCGTGCCGTAGGGGCGCTCAAACTCTCGAGCGAAGCTTTTTAAAGGAAAGAGAATTCACAATCACAAAATTACAGTGGTGGATGTTTTGAGTCTTAATTTTAAAATGTTTGCGCAAGGATGTGCCAAAATATAAAGACCGAGCGCGTAGCGCGAGGTAAATACATAATCAAGTGCGAAGCGCGAGAGAAATACAACATCGAGCGCAAAGCGCGAGAACCAACAGTCGTGCGGCCCAGGCCCGCTCAAACTTGCGAGCGAAGCGCGCCGCGAGCGCAATGCGCGATGAGAATGTGCCCGCTTCGCAGGCAGATTTTTTTTCAACTGAAAAGTGGAATATTTCCCTTAGGGGGCACATTATGAATAAAGAAGTGAACAAAATTCTTCTAATTGTTGAAAATTAAATACTTTTGTTGTTAAAAATTCATTATTGGTAGAAAATAATGGTTTTATTTGCAAATTCAACTATTTGGTTGAAACCAAGCCTACTTTGTTGAAAATTTAATAATTTCAAATATTAAATTTCTCGTTGACGATGCATCTTTTTTGATAAAAAATCAATTTCTTTGTAGAAAAGTCGACAATTTTATTAAAAAGTCATTTTGCTGATTTAATATTCCGTTTTGTTTGGTCAATAACGTATTTTATGACTGAAAATTGAACTATTTTTTTGGTTAAGAATCAAACTATTTGGTTAAAAATTGACAAATGTCCAAATAATGCATCTATTTATCAAATTTGTTTAAAAAAATCATACAATTTATCAAATAATTATAATTTTTCGATAATTATCACACGGTTCCGATGAAGAGGACTGATATTGAAAACCATGAATTTATTTGTGGACGAATGCCTAAATAATGCAATTTGCTTATGAAGTCAAATAGAAAAAATGGTGATTTTTTTCATCGTATTTTTTTATTTATAAAAATTAAAAAACAAATCAAAAATCAGAATCCAAAAGTTTCTAAATATTTTTATCAGCTTGTTTCAAATTTGTTACATCAAAATCGGTCAAGATTTGTTAATTGTACGTTATTTTGAACTAAAACAGTGATTTACTTCTCACTGTGCAACGGTGCGGAAGAGTCAATTTTCCGCACTTATTACAGAATAGACTATTCCCTTGAATTCATGTTGATTATTCCAGAAGATATTGATTTATTTTTCTCTTATTTACAGTACGTGTTTGTAGTTTTGCTTTTTTTAAAAGGAAGTTGTGGTTTTTGCGAAAAATGTGCGTTTGAGGCCAGTTGTGGATACAGATTATTATGGATAGTAGAGAAAGAAATAAGTGGTTCTGTTTTTCTTTGCTCCTGTCATGTCCGTCCATGTCTCGGACTATAATTTTTTTCTTTTCTTGTATTCCTCTTTTCCGCTTATGTTTTCCTTTTTCTTTTTCAGCTATCCTGCTCCTTTTTCAATTTTTTTTTTCATATCCGCTGCGTATCCCTGTCATAGCTGCACCGATCACGCGCTGTTTTAACGGCCTACTCGCGTGGAATACGAAGTGCAGTTCTGACAATTTATCCTCTTTACGCTTCCTATAACTCTATATTTTTAAACTTACTGCAATAGGGGGCCGTCTTTTTCTTTTTTCTTGGAGGGGGGGTTCAAAGATTTCCCAATGTAATATAACATGGAGGGGGGGGGGGTCGTGATCTAAATCTTTTCTTGCGGAAGATATTCTTAAGTCCTCAAATCACTAAAAGCAAAAGATGAACAAATTTTATTTAAAACAGCAGTTTATCTACTTTATTAATAATTTTGACAGAAATCAATGATAAACCTAGGTAGACCTACGTAGACCTATACATAATGATTGACTTTTCGAGTGAGATGAAAATCCTACTTCCATGTGGAGAAAGAGTTTGAATTTTTAAATCAGACAAAAAACTAATAAATTGATCTTTTTAAGAGCTTATCATTTTTCTATTATTCTCTGTGAGAATGTCTCGTAATAAGAAAAGCCTTTTTTAGGGCAGGGGGGGAGGGGCAATTTTGTATGATATATTATATGGTGGAGAAAATACGTGGTCCAAACCTGTTCTCACGTTAAAAAGCCTTAAGTCTGCGCATCACTAAAAACATACATTCAGCCGACTAGATTGTAAAAATCTGTATTTCTACCTTATTGATATGTGCAATATAATAACTTATAATTTACTTTATAATATTATTATTACCTACTCATACCAACATTGATATGAAATGTAATAATCATAAATTAATAACTGGAATTCATTTGCTTTATACGGATACCAGATATTTATGGTATACCTACGACAGAAATCACTAATAGACCTAGATAGACCTAGCTATACGTACATACTTAATAATTTGAACTTATTTACTTTAAAAGCATAACGGATATTTATTTTACATCAGTTAAAAAATCACTGATTGAGCTAGATAGACCTAGATAGACCTAGATAGAATAAATGAATCTTCAACTATGAAGAACATCATAACTCAATATGGAGAAAGATTCACCATTTTCAATTTGGATGCACTGATTTAAACTGATTTTTCTAAGAGCCCATTCAAATTGTTTTTATTAATCCTCGTGGGATTATCTCCAAATAAGAGAAGGTATTTTTATTGAGGTGAGGTGGTGTCAATGATTCGTGTAAGTTATTTTACACGGGGGGACGGGAGGTTAGTGGTCCGAACATTTTCTTATGTAAGATATTTTTACGTCTACAAATCATTAAAAACAAAAGGTAAACAGATTTGATTGTAAACAACTGTTTGTCTACTTCATTGATATTTGTGACAGTATCACTTATAATTTATCTTATAAGGCGTACTTAATAATAATAATAATTATTATTTATTAGTTATAATAATTACATTTATAATTATATAATATATATATATATAATATTAATAGTAATTATAGTTATAATTAGTTATAATAATTTATAACTTGATAAGTTGACTTAATTTGTTTTATAAGGATACCGGACATTTATTTTACTTCAACGATAGCACTCACTGATAGACCTGAATAGACCTATATATAATGTTTGACTCTTCGACCGTGATGAAAATCTTAACTAAATATGGAGAAAGATTTACTTCTTTTAAATTGGATACACTAAATAACTTATCTTTCTAAGAGCCTGCCTAATTGTTTCTATCAATTCTCCACAGAGTATTCGATACTTCAATAATAGATATTGTAAGAATTTCTCCGATCTCCTAAAAATATTAATAAGACTTTATAAACTCATCAAAAAAACATAAATGTGGAATATAAGGTCCTTTATTTAAGTGAAAGTGAAAACTTAATGAAATGTATTATTAATAACTAAATTTATTAATCACAATAAGTGTATCAATAAGCCTATTTAAAATTCTTTAAATAATAAAATCCACCAATTTTTGGTTGAAAGTAATATATTTTCGGTTGCAAAGTCTGCAAAATTAAATTGCTGGTTGAAAATTCTTCTTTAGTTAAAAATTCAATTACTATCTTAAAATTCAAAATTTTTGTTTAATAATTAATCCTGTTTTATTGAAAATTCAATTGTCTTGCTGAAAAGTCATCTTTTCACTTGAAAATTCAACAATTTAATACAATTTTTTTCTTTTTTTGAAAATTCATCTCTTTGTGTAAAAATATTATATTTTTTGGCTTAAAATGCAAACTCGTGGTTGTAAGTTTAACTAATTTATAAAGAACTTAATTTTTTTAGTTGGAGATTAGATTAGATTACATTTTTTGGTTGAAAACTGACATATTTGGTTCCATAGGGATATATTTGGTTAAAAATTCACCTGTTCTGATAGAGCATCAATTTCTTGGTCGATTTGTTTACAAGTTGATTTAAGATTTCTTATTTCTTGAAAATTCTTTTTTTTGGTTGAGGTTCATAATTCTAGTTTAAAATTCATGTCTTTGGATGAAAATTAAAATAATTGGATAAAAATTTACCTTTTTGTTCAAAAATGAACTTTTTTGTTAAAATTGATGTATTTTTTTGTAAATTCGGCTCTTCAAAAAAATTAATCTTCTGGGTTAAAAATGTAACTGTTTTTTTTTAAACTTAATGTGCTTTGTTTAAGAATTTGTCTTTTTAAAAAAAAATTAATGTTCGTTTTGAAAATGAATATGTTTTGGTAGAGGATTAACTTATTATTTTTTTTTAAATTCATATTTTTAGGTTGAAATTTCAACTATTCTTTTTACAAAATTAATTTTTTTAAATTAAAAATTAATTTTTCTATTTTTGGTTAAAAATTCTTCTTGTTTGTTTGAAAATTCAACTATTTGGATAAAAAGTTATGTAATTATTGGGAAATTCTTCTTTTTGGTAGAAATTTTAATGTCTTGTTAAGGAATTAAAGTATTCTGTTAAAAATAAACTATTTTGTTGAAAAATGAACAGTTTGAATAAAGATATTTTGCTCGGTTGATTGATATTTCAACTTTTGTTGGAAATTAAACTATTTCATTAAATATTTACGTCTTTGTTAAAGTTTTTCATTTTTTAGTACAAAATTAATTTTGCAGTTGATGAATTTATGTTTAAGGTTGGAAAATTATTTTTTTGGGTGAAAAGTGATTTCGTTTAACAGAAATTTATTCTTTTTTGATGAAAAATGCAACAGTTTCATAAAAAAAAGAATCTTTTTTGGTTTGAGGATTCATCTGTTTTATTAATAATTCGTCTCTTTTGATTCAATTCAACCTTTTTAATGAATATAAAAATGATTTGCTAAATAAATATTAACAGTTGCATTTATTAGGGATGCCTGATAAAAAAATGCACGACAAAAATGTAGTCAAAAAAATGATGCTCCTTAAAACGAATATGTGAATTTTATACAGCTTTTTAAAATTAATTAAAAATTACGAGTATCTTAGCCCCTTGCTATTTAAAAGTAACACGCTGGAGTTTTTTGTTCAAAAATGGTCAACGAATGTATGGAAAAGATTCTCATGGAATCAATTGCCAATTATAAAGTATTTTTAAACGTTCAAAAACCAGATTTTCTGAGATCATTTATTCGAAGCAAATTGTGGTACCGAAAATTCTCATCATCTCGTTATACAATCTTGAATTAAAATTCAGATCAAAACGATGTTAAACCCCTGTTACAATTTTTCCACGTGCATTATCGATTAATTTGAATACGAATGCGTATGCAAATTTCATTTTAATATCGACTCGCAGTACGAAATTTATGCAGATTGAAGATTCGACTAACAAGGATCTCCATTTGACTCCTCTGAATACAAAAAAAGTAAAAGATGCGAAGAAAATAAATAATTTTTGCCCAAAGAGGTACATATACTTATCTAATATTAATTAAATTTGAATTTTGGTACATCTTCTCTAATTCTCGCTAAAAAAATTACTATCGAAAGAACTCAATTTTTTGCAGAAATTATAACTCAATTTTCATTAATCTATATTTAATAACTTTTTTAATAATTAAATTTATTAAAAAATATATAAATCAAATTCCAAAAAAATGAATGAGAACCTCTGCAATAATTAATATAGAATTTATAAATAATTTTAACTAACTTACAGTATGTGTGTGAAATCTCAATAAACGGAACTTACCTGAAACAGAAAGATTTTTGTTAGTTATAAAATACAGGCTTCAAAGTGATTCTAAAAAATATCTTTGACAAAATAAGGGGCTTAAAATTAAAAAATAGTGCTTTCGTCTCTTTGCATCGTCAATTTTTAATAACAAACTAAAGTAAGGTTGAGCGCGCACTCTATCATTTGCCAGCATAGGGCTGAGCGCGCACTTGTGGACTTATTAAAAAAAGTTCAATTTAATGAAAACATTGAATTTTTTATTATAACCACAGCTTGTTTAATTTTGTTGGCCCTAAGGCGCACTTTTTACAACTTTTTTTGGCAAATGGTTTCTTAATATTTCTAGACAGAAGATATTGAAAATGTTTCAATTTCAAATCATATCTGAAGATTTGAAGAGATTTACAACTTCTGAAGAATATTTTAGTTTTATAAAAAACGAAAAACCATAATAAAACTTAAGATTTGAAAAATTATGATTGATTTGATATTATATTTAGTTAGGTCATTGTAATTATCGATTTTTTTAGTTAAAATTTATAACAAATAATTCGCTCAGATCAAAATTCATTATATATCTTATCTAACATCACAGAAAAGAAAAGCGGGAATAATATTTTGAATAATTGATGGAAATTGATGTTTTAGCTTTACAATTAATATATAATATTTTTGCATAAACAATTCAACAGTTAAATGTATTTTAAAAAATACAGATTTTATACGAAATGTACTACCATAAACCATTATTGTTTAAATATTGAAAATTTTCTTTGGTATATAATAAATTTGTAATAAAAATAACAACTTTCAAGGAAAAATAATAATATAAAAAAATTCTTAAAATTTGTAAATATCCGGCGAATTTCAATAATTCTGTTTGAAATAACCAATTTCGAATCAGAAATGTTAAAATAATATATGAATGTTAACATAAACTCAAATGATTTTTATTTTAAACCTGTTAAACGATAAAAAGCCTTAACAAAATCAAATAAAAGTAAATGTGTGACAAATTTTTAATATGTGGAATCTAATAATTTCTGATTTAAAGTGCACATTTCCGGTGTAAAATGGAGCCGCAACTTGAAATTTAAAAAAATTGTTTAAGAAATTTATCATTATTTGTAACATTATTGTCTTGAAATAATGCTAGAAAGTTGTGGCTTTTTCCAAATTTGTCCAATTTTTGCTTACGTTTCAAATATTGTGCGGTGATAGTTAATTCAAGTTCACAAACATAATTGTTAAAACATTTATCAATATTCTCGTTTAAGAATGTTAGAAAATTGCGGGGTTTTCCACATTTTATCCTCTTTTCAGTTAGAGTAAGGTAATAATTAATGCAGGTTGAAAACATAATTGTTAAAATAATTTATTATTATTTTTAATAATTTTTCTTTGACTAATACTAAAAATTTGCGTTTTATTATGAAATTTGTACGCTTTTTTTGTCTTTTAAATATGAAATTATTTTAAAAAGAGATTGCTTAAGAAACGATTCTCTCTTATTCTTACTTATTATTTGATCATAACTAAAAGATCGGAACAAATTTACAAATAAAAACAGAATTTCTCTGGCATTACTATTAGAGAAGATATTCATTAACAATAATACATTGTCAAAACAATCAGGTTTCTAAAATTGCATTAATCATTTCCTAACTGAATGTAAAAAGTGAAGAAAAACTTAAAAATTCCAGAAAAAACTGCAAATTTGTAGCATCATTTAAAGAAAAGATTTTAGAAATTATAATTATTTGTTTAAACAATTATTTTCGTTAACCTAAATTAATTATGACTCCACTCAGTAAAAAGTGGACAAAAGGGTAAAGATTTAAGATAAAAACGTGACTATCTAGCAATACTATAACATAAAATAATTCTTATTGAACATGATTTGTATAAACAATTATTTTCGTCAACTTATATTAATTATTATTTGACTTTAAGTAAAAAAAGGACAAAAAGTTAAAAAATTGCGGAAAAATTGCAACTTTCTATCATTATTTAAAGACAGTATAATAAATTTTTAAAACAATTATGTTTATTAATTTCCAATAATCATTACCTCACTCTGGTGGAAAACTGGCCAAAAAAGGAATTTTTTTGAAAAATCCATGACTTTTTAGCATTATTCAAATAGAATATTATCAAGAATATTAAATTGTTTAAAAGATGTTTCTGGTAAAACTTAATATTTTTTATTTCGAATTGAACATTTTTAGGAAAGTTAACAAATTCTAAAAATCCCGTGACTTTTTACTTCTATTCTCAGAGAAAAATTCCATGAACAATAATACATTATTTAAAGAATTTATTTAAATAACTGATTATTAGTCAAAAGTAATATTTTATGTATTAGGAACGATTAACTCTAAAAAAATCAGCTAAAAACTCGCAAACATCAATTTTTCACTAATGGGGTTTTTCGGAACCCCATAAAACAGACTAATTGGATATAAATTCGAAAAGTAATTTTTTATTCGTATTTCATGGCTAATTCTGAAGACAAAATTTTCAGGGTCAACTAAATACACCTAATATTGACGATTCTGACTAATATTGACGAAAGAAATATTTTGTTATGATAAATACGTGTTAAACCTAATAGGACTTGTGGGACCTCCAAATATCATTTTTTTTTCAACCAAACACAATAAATCCATTTTTTAGTAGATTTGAAAGAGTTTTGAGAGGCTATACATGAAAATTCTAAAAAAAAGGTTTTGAACTATCCTAGCGATTAAATTGTCTAGGCTTTTTAAAGTTTTCTTCTAAAATAAATGATTTTTATAAACAATTTATTTAAAAGGTACATTTAGGGATCAAATAAATCCTAGAGATATTCTTTATTTGAATTCTGAAATTTAAATTAGATTAAAATAAAATTTAATATCCTATTTAACGTCCTATAATAAATTTAATGTATATAATTCCTCAAAATAAAATCGTGAGTCTAACGACAAAATTTGAATAAGCACCATAATGTGCTCCTATTATAACTTATCCTATTTTTTAATTTTTTATCTAAACTTGGATAAAAACGCTGAACACAACTCATAAAGTCTACTCGGATAATTGTTGTTTTCAATTACTCCCAATGTTTTTATCTTTCAAATAGAGGACTTTAAGGGAAAATATGGGATATTTTGTTTATTCCTAAAAATATGATTGATTTCAGTTTAATATTTTTGATAAAAAAATTTTTTTTCAAGTGACTCTCAATTTGTACAACTGATCTCCTCTTTGAAAGAAACTGTTGCTCTTGTCAGAAAAGAATCTCTAAACTCATGTCAGTGATCTTGCATTCTCCTATTGTAACTTCTTCCTTTCTCTTATACTCCTCTCTACAATTCCTGCCTCTACAATTACTCAGGAACTTGGTTCTTGCTTTCTGAGATTATAGCACCCTGTTCTTATTCCACTTTGATAAAATATAGCCATAGCTCTTAACTTCCAGGCTATTCTATCAGTTCGTCTTTGCAGGTCCACTTCCCTTTCCACGTTATTATCCAGCTTTTATATAAATATACAAATGATGGTTCTTCATATTTTCTCTTACATTTCTTTTTGCTTGTATTAAAACTAGATTGAATCGGATCTACGTTGTACATGGATGATTGATCATCGATGATTGCACATGGCATCAAAGGCGTCAGAAACTGGAACTTGAAAATTCAACATTCCTGTTTGATCAGTTTAATAGCAAAGTCAAGCAAGTAGTAAACAAAATTTTCTGCTCTTAATAAATTATCTGCATTTATAATGGTTTTAATATAAAAAAATAAAGTCGCATAACTCTAATTGTGCTTAAAACCCCTTAATAGTCTCTTAGTGAGAACCTTATTAAAATTTTTCTATTTTTCATCAACTCTACAAGTTTTCTCTATGCGAGGTTTTTTCAGCTATTTTTCCTTATCAAATCCAAATTTTAGAGTAGGAGTGAAGGAGAAAAAACTCATATTAAAAACACGTTAGCTTCAAAAAGTTGTATGGAAAAAATTTACTGTCTTAGAGATTTTTTTTCAAACATCGTGTAACCAAAAAATCTCATTTGCAACAAATGTTAGCAAAATGTTTGATAAAATACGTTACTTTACAGAAACAATTTTAATTGCTGTAGTATTGAGATGGTTCCCTTAATTTACTTACCAAGATAATCTAGAATATTACAGCAATGGTTTCTTAATTTATAGAAAAAAATATTTTATAAACATAAGAAAACGGAATATTTGACAATGAGTGGAGTAATATACTTATATAGACCCTAAGAACCTATCCTTTTTACTTACGGTGGTTGTCGTTTCAAGAGTCAGATATTTAAAAAAAATATTCGCTGCAACTCTACTGTTTTAAAATTGGTAAATAACTAAATTTCAGTCATATAAAAATTTACTTTCAAGACTGGATACAGTAGAGTTGTCGAGAATGTTTTTCCAGAAAAAATAAGCCATCATTTGTTAAAATGCAATCGTTTTTGACAAGTTGGTAAAAAGCGACGTTTAGAAAATATTCAACTGCAAAAAACATGGTTAAAATTGATGCTTTTTTTGTGAATTTTAAGATTTAAAAAAAATGTTTTTTCATTTCAAATAACGTCAGTAATATTCTTTTTTCAAAATTGTCCGGAAATTGGAGAAAAAAATGTATTCTTGATTAACTTAAAAATTATTACTTTGATTCGAAAATTGCCTTTGTTTTTTCCATTGATGGTTTGTTTGAATCGATCAAAATTTTTGACTCTTAGAAACATAGATTAGGTAGTGTTGGTTTGCTGAGAAGAATTCCATTAAAATAAGTTTAAACAAAATAAAATTTTTTTGTTTATTTAATCCCTTGTAGAAAATTGTGTATAAATATGCATGAAGCACTAAAACCATTTTTATAGGAAAATGCAAAGAAATCTAATAAATTACAACAAAAATTATAGGAAATTTGAACGGTTTTCTATTAATCTGATAATTTTTTGGTATAATGTCTTATATTATTGTATACTGATCTATTTTATTGCAATTTTAATATTTTATAACTGAGTATACCAGATTTTACAATTTTCGGATTTAAAAAATATTTATTTTTGACCTAGGATGATAAAATATTTAAAAGACCCTAAGAAGATAATTTACGTTAAAATATGAAAATTATTACAATTAAAAAAATTCTTTCACGTTTTAACTATTAAATATTTTGGTGCAATATTCTCTAAAACAAAATAGAAAGTTTAATTTGTAGATCTTTGGGTTAAACTTAACTTTTTTTGACTTAAGGTCTAAAATAAAACAAATATTTGGATACAATAACTGTAAATTCATTTATACTTTTTTGAAAAATATTCTGAATATAATCCAATAATAATCAACAATATAAAATAGTATGAAAAAGAACAAGAAAGTACAAATTTCATGGAAAAAACAAAAGAGAGTTTCAATTTCCTGTATTTGGGTGTGTACATTTATGGTATTCATTATCATAGTACATATTTGTAAAAAAAATTCCATGAGGAATTAAAAACATCTTTTAATATGCTAAGCTTTTGTTTTAAATTTATTTTCGTGAAATATTTGATAACAAACGAAAATGCCCTATTTAGGATTTAGAAGGTCAAAAAGTGACGATTTATATTTTAATAGGGTCCACTAATAAGAATCATTAAAAATGCTTACTGATTGTAAAAAATGTAATTTTTCACTGTTTTTCCTGTTTTTTCTAGAGAAAAACTTATTTCTAGAAAGAATTTATACAGCGAGAAATATATATTTGAAGAAATCTATAACTTTTATTTAAATAATTTTGATAAAACTAATAATTGTCCAGTGAATACAAAAACATCATTTTCCCGTTGTTTTCCGGGTGTTCTAGACCAAATTTCTCATCATTGCTTTA
>NC_046660.1:51838953-51854876 GCF_010883055.1 Belonocnema kinseyi
ATTGGACATTTTTATTTTTCGAAATTTTTATTTTATGATACGCTCTATTGAACATTATCATATAATAAGCGAGTGGAAATCAAAAAGTAAAATTGAGTAAAGTAAAAAATTAAGCATTTATTAGGCCTATTTTTCCCCAAAATACAATATGCCAAAATTATTTAAATTTTGATAGAAATAAAGATAAAAAATAAATACAGTAATTTTTACATTTATGGCGATATATCTTTTAAAGAATATATCAAGATCATATTGTCAATTCATGTAGAACCTAAGAATTTATTGCAAAAATTGAAAATCAAGTTTATTTTCTGTTTATGATGATAATTTTAGAGTATTGTATACCTTTTAAATGCCCCGGATTTTAATTGCAACCGGTAACAAAATAGTTTTCGATTAGCATAATAATTTAAGGCTGTAATTTTTCCAATCAAATTGATCAAAAATTCAAGATTATGGAGCATACCTTAAGTGTAAAAAATGTAATTTTATGTAAAATGACCTTATTTGATCCAAAATAACCCATTTATAATACTAAAAAGTTTTACATCAATATTTGTGGTTCGTCCTGTAACACGGTTTTATTATTATAAAAGCTACACTTTCGGGGTTAATTTATTAAGAAAATATGATTAGAAAAATTAATTTTTAGCCTGTAAAACAATCAATGAGTAGGTTATATCCACGAAAAAGTATACAGTCAAACCTCGTTTATTGCAACACTTGTTTATTGCAAACCTCGTTTATTGCAATCCAAGATACTCGTCGATCGCAACTTCCCCAACTCCCACCACTGATGGTCACAAGTTCCGTATAGCCAATGACAGCGCGGAAGCAGGAATTTATTGTAAGACCACGTTCCGCACACGTGGAGTGGTGGGGTCCTCTCTCGAGTTGCAATAGACGAGTTGTTGACGTTTTGAAGGAGTTGGAATAAATGAGGTTTGACTGTAAAACATTAAAATAAAATTATGATATGAATATCCTTGTCATCTGGTAACACAATATTTATTTTATTGATTGAAGTTCGTTGTTTAAGAATGAAAATGACCGATAAAATTATTATTAGTAATGTAACAAACAAAATTAAACAACCTTAGTCTTATTTGTCTTATGAATTATAAACAAAAACAACAAAACCTTTTTAATTTATTTATGTTAAGGTCGTATTCACGTTTTCCTAGTAATTTGAGAAATACAAACTTAAATTATTATTCATATATTATTAAATAAATATTTATGGCAATGTAAATTCAGGAATGTCAAGTTTATTCCATAATCCCATTAGAAATGTTTTTTATTTTGGTTTTAAAATGATTTTGGATGTGCCAGAAATGAGATTCGAAAAAAAAGTATTTGTAAAAGTCAGTCGATACACTGTGCCGAAATATTTTTCGCAAAAGAGTATCAAAATTCGATATTTTAAATGATTTTATTTTTAGCCAAATATATTCTGTACTTTGTTTTTCACCAGAAGACTGTTAGTATGATTTCGCAAATAAAAGTGAGGGAGCCTGGGTGTGGAGTGTCACGGCTTGGCACACTTGGTGTACTAAATCATACACAAGTCGATATAGTTACGCTCATGCTCACTAACGCAAACAATAGGTACATCGACGGTGGTGGCAGGATTTCTTCCTTTTGGTCCGAGTGAAGAAATAAAAAAATTTCGCGACGGTAAGGCACGTCGCGGACAATAGGGAGCCTGCACGGATTATTTTCTTGGGGTAGTGGACCAACCCGGCGCGTTCATTACGGCACGGCGTCCCGTGACACGCGGGAGCCACACACGTTACCTTAGCACGCTATGCATTGTTCGGGTTGCAAGTACTCGTAAATACGGGTATCGTGGACCTGGACCCCTTTTGCTCGGACTCTTTTTGCTCATTCGTAGAACCAGCTTCTTCCTTCCACCTTTTACTGATCATAATACAATATTGACTCCTTATTTATAATATTTACTGCTAGATATCAACGAACAAGGGAGGACCCTCGTTATAAGAGTCCCTGCATAGCTTTGGAAACTCTGAAAATATTCACAATTGAGGGCTCTCAGAAAAAATGCGAGAGGATTTCTAGTTTTTCAATGCTAGCAAAAATTTATGGAGAGTTCCAGGTTTTCAAGTTCCCTAGAGAATCCTTAATTTGAGGATCGTGTCTTCTGACAATAGGCTCGACAACTTCCTGGCTGACAGTGCCTTGGTAGTCATGGTCGTGTGTCTTGGTTTAAATTTTTAAAGCTGACAGTACTACTTTGAAGTCATCACAGGGTATTTCGTTTGCAGCAATTACTGCAAAGGAATTTGCGGACTCGACTGAACGGTCGCAGTCTGTGTCTTCGCCTTGGCGTACGCTCAGATCGTGACAGTTCGCTGATGATGGAGATGTGCCCTAGAGGCGCAAGTGCGATAGAAAGCCCCTCACAAGATGGCCAAGCCAGGCAATTCCAACTTCGAAACGTGTAATCTTGTTAAACTACGAGGACGGATTGATTCCTGGCATTCAGCGTTCATAAATCACACTCACGAGTGTCTAACTTTTTCATTTGATCTTATGAAGAGGTTTTGATGTAATTTCCTGGTCTTATCATTTTTAAATTGTTTGGCCGAGCATCGCCCAGCAGGTCGAGCATCCAGATAAAAAAGAACGAGTAAAAAGCATTGATAGTAGATCATAAAAAACATCATCTTGAACCGAATCTAAAGATAGTATTTCAATTTACCTCTACTTAACTACCCATGAAGATTTTCATATATTCTCACCCCGTACCGTAAGACTTGTTCTTTCTGTAGCATGGCCAAGCATAGCTGAACATAGACGAGCTTCCTCTTGAATGCTACTAGGAACGTCCTCTACTTTCATTTGGTATAATCAAAGTCGAGCAATTAATCAGACTAGATTCCTTGATCAAAGAATTCGTCGAATTGGAAAGAAATCCGTTTGAGCTACTTTGAAGAACAAACTGATATATTGACCGATTCGTCTTGGCGATAACCTTGCTTGAGTAGACTATATGGAATGACGAGTGGTATCGCAATCCATCTTATTTGGATAACTAGAACTAGTAGGAAACAGCAACGTGATCGATCGATAATGCGATCGATCGTGTTCCTACCCCCTCTCTTTTTCTCCTTTTTATCCTTTTCTTTCCTCTTATTTCTTACTTCCCTCTTTACGATTTCCTATTCCTATCCTCGTTCCTGAGCTCAGATAGATCGAAGCTCTTTAACGAGAAGCAAACGCACGCTACTTAAGTGTCTACGCTATATCGAAGGGATGTATCGGGAGAAGAATATGCTGTGCGGTCTGGATTCCTGGCATTGTGAATCAAGCTTAAGGGAGCAGCAGCAGCAGCACCGGGACACCAGACACGCGACCCGCATACTATATTTCTCGCGGCAGCGTGAGAGACGGCCATACTCCCATCTCGGATTCCCTCTAATTGGGCGATGCTCGTCCCTGGAATAGACGCCATTTCTAAGCTTCTTTTGCTACCGCACTTTTTAGACGGATGCTCCCACGTCTAACTTTTTTCCCCTGTTGCCGCTTCTCGATTTAATCCGCGGAGAACAGTGAATTATAGATACAAGTTCTACCAGAATTCGATCTTTTTATTGCAAACAATAGGGGCGAGTAGATCATGAAGGGACTAGTAAAATCATATGATTTTGTAGTTTTCCGGACGAAAATCTGAAAAATTTCTGACTGTCTAAATTTAGATACATTCTTTTGGATATAGAATGATTTTTATGGAATGTTTGAAATTTTCAGAGGAAAGCTGGAGATGGTCAGAAATGATATACCCAAGGCGGGATCGTTGAGTTTGTTCGAATACTCCGATCAGCAGTTGCTAAATTCTATTCACGAACATGTTTTCTAATATCGCAGGATTATCTTTTAATTATCTCAATGCCATAATAAGTTACTGATCGCTAAATTAAATGTTTTAATTTTGAAATACGAAAGAAAAAGAGTTAGGTATTAAAAATTTTAACGAATAATATCTGATTTTAATTGTTCCTAGTAATATATTTTAAAAAATAAGTAAAAAATGTTCTGCCTGGCCCCTGCTTACGGTAGATCTTAAACCAAAGGTGATTAGACCATTGATCTCGTAAGAAAAAAAAACTTTTTCACCGTTTTAACTGGACAGAGAACGTTTTTTGCTAAAACGGTATATTGGGTGGTCTTGATTCAAATTCTGCATTAAGTAAAGTTGTTTACCACGCGTTTCGAGAATATTCTTGAAACATATTCATCAGAGAAATTAGACTATAAAATTAATCTATCTCATTTTGTCATTATCAATCCTTTTCGTTTTGCTGCAGTTTATCCCTCTACCCAAGACTATCTTTATCTGTCCTTTTCCATTCAATTTAATCCCCTATATAACCAAGTATTTTTTGTTGCATTTCAATAAATGAACCATCACACATGTAACACCTGACAGAATTGTGATGATTCGTGATACTTGTCTATCTTTTTTATTCTATTCTGTATCTCGTTTGTCCAAGTATACCCTTGGCAAAAATGTAATTCGCTAAAAATTTCTGCAATTTTTATAATTATACAGTGATGATTCACGATTAAAACTGTCAAAGAATACAGGATTTTTCGTGAATCTGACCCCTTTTGCAGTCATCCTTTGCATATAGAAGTCTATACAAGTCTATCCAAGTCTAGTCTAGTCTATCTTTCCAAATCTTGTAAAATATTTTTTTTTTCATTCCAATCTATATCTCGGTTATTTTCACTTTTCTTTGTCAATCCTTTTTTATTTAAGTTAATCAACTAGATATTCATGCCTATGCTTTTCAGTCCTTTCCTATTTCCCTCTTCCAACTTTAAAACAGTTTGTTGCTGTATTGAGAAAAATGCTTTAACCGCGAAGTACTTGGTTATTCATTTCATTAAAAAAAACCATCACACAAAAAAAACTGGGCAAAAATTTGATTTGATAATAAACGCTGTACATACTTAAATTTGACAGTGATGTTTCTCAATACGAATTGTCTAATATTACGGACTTTTTCGTGATCTAAGGCCTTTTTTAGTCAGTCCCTCGCCTTAAAAAGTCCATTAAAGTGTATCGAACTTTATTCAAGTCTATTTTTTCGAATCTTATACAATCTCTTTCTTTCCATTCCAGTCTACATCTCAAAGTCTATCGAATTTTATTCAAGTCTATTTTTCCAAATATTCCTTTCCATTCCAGTCTATATCTCAAAGTCTATTCAAGTATATTCAAGTCCATTTTTTCGAATCTGGTACAATATCTTTCTTTCCTTTCCAGTCTATATCTCGTTTATCCAAGTTTATGTGAACCCAACAGATATCCAAGCCTATGCTTTCCAATCCCTTGCCGTTTCTCCCTTTCCAACTTTAAAAAAGATTGTGGCTATATTGAGAAAAATGCTTTTACCGTGAAGTACTTGGTTGTTCATTTTATTAAATGAACCATCACACATCAAAAACCTGACACAAATTTGATTTGCTAATAAACGTTATACATATTTGAATTTGACAATGATGGTTCTCAATAGGAATTTTTCAATATTACGAAATTTTCAGCGAGTCTTGCCCCATTTCTATTCCATGCAAGTCTATCGAAGTCTCTTGAATTTGTGTTAATTAATTTTATATTTAAGTCTATACTTTTGAATCTCTTCCACTTTTCCTTCCGTAAATCAAACTCTTTTCCAGCCTATACAAGATTTCCTAGTCTATCTTTCAAATCAGTTCATTTGTATTTCAGCCTATCTATTTATATTATTCCACCGTCTATACAATTCTATTCTTTTGAATATGATTTTTTAAACAATGTTATTTTATATTAGGAAAAATGTTTTTACTTGGAAGTACTTGGTTTTGTTCATTTCATTAAACGAACCAATGCACATAAAAGACTTGACGCAAATTTGATTTGCTAAGAAGCCCTGTATTTTCTTGTAATTTGAGAGTGATAATCCTCAATACGAATTGTATACTATTACTGTATTTACCGAAAGACTTATACCTTTTACAGTCCAAACAAGTCTATCCTTGTCTATCCTTCAAATCTTTTTGTAACTATTTCATTATAACTGTTATCTATCTGATTTTATAATTGTCAATTCCTTTCCTTTTATTCCAGTCTACCTCTTGTCTATCTTGTATATTCATCAATCCTTCTCTTCTATTTTGATTAATCCATTGTCTCTCGGAGACTGTTTTTTTTAATCTCTTCCCCTTTTCGTCTTACAATTTAAAAACCATTTTTGGATGTGGTGGGAAAATGTTTTACTGTTCAGTACTTGCTGTTTCATTTTACTAAATGTATTTTTCTAATAATTTGACAGTGATGATTCGCAATACGAAATGTGCATTGTTACGGAATCTTTTATAAGACGAACCCGTTTTTCAGACTATACAAGTTTCCCTTGTCTGTCTTTCAAATTAGTTCATCGTTATTCTAGTCCAACTTTCATCTATCCTTATCAATCCCTTCCCTTCTATTTCAGTCTATCCCTCGTTCGTCTTTATCAGTCCTTTTCTATTTATAATATTCGACCATCTATACAATTCATTTCTTTTCATTCTGATTTTTAAAATAATTTTTTGATGTCGTGCGAAAAATGTTTTTGCTCTAAAGTACTTCGTTTTTCATTTCATTAAATGAACCATCAGACATAAAACACCTGACACAAATGTGATTCGCTTAGAAGCCCTGTACTTTTTTCTAATTTGACAGTGATGATTCGTGATAATGCGACAGTGGTTTCTTGAAGAAAAAGGAAACGAGAGTGGTTCCTGGGGGATTGGAAGAACCAGCAAAACGTCGACTCAGTTCACGATCCAATTAAGCGAAGGGAACCGTTGCATTATACATGGCTTATGGCTGCGTTTGTATAAAGTGAGGTCAAGTCGGCGAAGTCTTCCGTCATGTGCTTGTCCGGTGAGACATAAAATTTTTTTTCCATCGTTATTGCTGGCTAATCGAGGAAGCCCCTGGAATGAGAATCGCTTCTTGATACCTCGTCATTGGTTCTTCGCACGTTTAACTCGATTCTGTTCATCGAACTTGTCACGTAATTCAGATCGACTGAAATATCGCCAACATATCTCAACTTCTCTAACCTAATGATCCTTTTTCTACAAAGTTGTCGTCGTCAAGTCTCCCGAATGGGAATGTCTTCTTGGGGAAAAAGGGGGATCAATTACGCTTAGTGTCAGTTCAAATAGTACCAAGTAGACCATCTGCAATTAAATTTTAATTGATAGTCCTAGAAAAAATGCAGTGACTCAATAAAATGTGCGAAATTGAATTTTGGAGTTCACCTAGAGTGAACAGGGCTGATTTCCGAAATGTGAAACTGAAACTTAATTCCTACTTTGTCCTCTAATAATAAATCTATCAATGTGATTTTTTGAAATACAATAACAAAATTTTTGCGCCTTGTTATTTTACAAGGATATAAGAAACAAGTATGGGTATACATAAATTGGACAAATTAAAAAATAAGATTTAAAATCTAAATATAAAAACCATTCTTACATATTGTGTGAAGGTTCAAAATAAATATTTCATTTTCTATTAGTTAGAATGTTGAAAAGATAATTTGAAATAGGTACAATTTCAGACCTGCACTCATTGGAGAAGTTCAAAATAGTGTAATTAGCAGCATACATTTGGAAAAGTACTGTCATGCAAGTTTTGAAATATAAAATTGATGGAATAGCTATTAAACATTAAATTAAATTTTTAATAATTTAGTATCCATTGAAGTCCTCTAAGAAAATTTGAAAACCTGTCAGTATTTTCAAATTCGATGAAAATGTCATGTAAAATCCCTAGAAGTATCTGGAAATTTAATTTAATTTGTTCTTTAAAGTTCTCTGCCTATTAAAAACGGTTGAATTGGTTAAAATCTCATGAAATTCCTTGGAACCTCTTGGAATTTGTAATATTCTCAAAATTCCATAAAAAGTCATGAAATCTTCGAAATATCATACAATTCCATTAAATCTGATAAAGCCACTTAAAAACGGTTGGAGTAAACTAAAATTAATTAAAACCCGTTGTATTATTACAAAATCCTCTGAAATCCATAAGAACGAATTAATTGGAAATTCGTTCTAAATTTACTTTAGAATTTCATAAAATTCTTCGTAATCTTTCAACATACACAATTTTTCAAGTACTTTAAAATATTGAAAATCCTTTGCAATCCATTAAAATCCTCCAATGTCCATGATACGCTTTTAAAGCTAATTTTAATTTTTCCTATCTCTTGAAAAATCTTTAAATCTTCTAAAATACCCTAAAAAAATTCAAAATCTGAATTATTTTTAATCACTTAAATATTGTTCTCTTACACTTCTTTAAAATGTCTTCAAATCTTTTGGAATTGTTTTAATCTCAAGAAAATTCTTGAAACCTTGTAAACTACCTTAAAATATTTACAATTCTTAGAAATCAATTAAAGTTTTTTGATACCCTTTTAAAATTGCCTCTAATTTTTTTAAGATTCAGAACATTCTTAAAATCTTAAGAAATAATATATATTAATTACACTTTTTTGAATTTCTTTGATACCGTTACAAAAACCTTTGCACTTTTTTTTTTGAAAATTTTTAGAATATTTAAAAATACCGTAAAATATTCTAAACTGAAGAATTGTTTATATTATTTAAATACGTTCCTTAATACCTTACAAATTAAAAGAAATTTTAAATGCCCTAAAATATTTCAAGCTTTTTGAAATCCATTTAAATCCTTTGATACTTTTTTAAATCTTTGCAATCACTTGATAATTTTAAAAAATCCATTTTTTAGATTTGTTGAAATCTTGTTAAATACTCTAAAATAAATTCAAACATTTAAAACCCATTAAAATTCTACTATTTGGAAATATTTTATCATTTTTTCAATATCTAGAAAATTCCCTGAAATAATTTCAATCATTTAAAATACATTGGAATATTTTGACAATCTTTTGAAATTCCTTATAATTTTATTAATCTTCTGTAAATTTTTGGAATATTATAAAATTCCCTCAAATTTGTCAAAAATTTAAAAATTAGTTAAAATAATGTGATACCCTTTCAAAATCCCTTTAAAATTTTTGAATTATTGAAAATGCTCAAAATTTTGTAAAATTAAAAAAAAAATCTCTTTAAATTTGTTAAATATCTTAAAAATCATTTGAATCTTATTAAATATTCTGAAATACTTCCAGACGTTTCAAATCCATTAATATTCTTTGATACCCTTTTAAATACTTTGCAATTTTATTTATATCTTGTTGATTCCTTGGTATCTTGTAAAATATCCTAAAATATTTCAAATCCTTTGATGCCCTTTTAAAATTCATTACAAATTTTTAAATGCCTGCAAAATTCTTGGAATGTAGTGAAATACTATACAATATTTCAACTGCTTTGAAATCTATTAAAATTCTTTGATACCGTTTTAAAATCCCGTGAAAATTTTCAAACCTCTTGAAAATTGCTAAAAATTGGTAAAATACAATAAAATATTTCAAAGCCTTTAAAGTTCATTAAAATCCATTGATATCCTTCTTAAAATGCCTTGAAAATTTTCTTAATCCCTTGAAAATTCCTAGAATCTTTTAAAATACCCAAAAACCTTAAAAATTTGGTAAAATCCTTCTAAACCCCTTGGAATTTGTTAAAATCTTTAAAATCTCATAAAATAAAAAAAAATCCGGTTGCATCCAGTCGCCCCGAAAAATTGGGGAGTTGAGAAGAAGGTGGATGGAAAAGTCGTCTCGAAAATTCAAGATGCTAGCCAGACATACAATAAATAATCATCGTGATTTTCGGAATGACCAGACACTTGAAAAAAATCTCTTGAAATGTTAAGAAAAATTTGTAAATCTTGAAAACGCTTGAAATCTTTTAAAGTTTCTATTTATGAAATAGAGGATATATTTTATAGACGGAAGTAGGTTATCTTAGGCAATCTATTACTGAATATTGAAAAATATGTTTAAAAAAAAAGTAAACCGAAAAAAAAGTTGAATTAGTGAGCATTTTATGAAAAAATTTTCGCAGAATAAAAAATAATAATATTTTTGTAAGCTTATTTTCTTGAACAATTTTAATTGGAAAAACTGGCGCTATCGTGACATTCGCATGGCGATTAATCGATCAACCTGTGTACCTCTCGGTAATTATAATAATAATGCTAGCATGTGACTGCCAATTGGCTGATGGTGACATGCATACTGCCTGAGTATAATTATTAATTTTAATAACGTGTCCATTTCAAGATCACTAGAACGTTTATTGCAAATAGCGTTATTAATAGCAAGTACTTTGGCGGCATTACTTTGAACTCTCTGGTTTGAGTCGCGTGGCTGCCACCGAAGAATTAAACTGATGGCTCATGTAAAAATTAAAAAGATAAACAAAAATAAAATTGAGAAGGTTCCTAATATCTGAAAATATTATTTATTTCTTCATACTTATTTCTTTATAGTACCCTATTTATATCTATATCTAGTAATTTCTCAGATTACATTATACCACACAGGAGTGCCAAATTACCACTCTGATGCATAATGCTTCCTCATATTCCCGTAGAAAACCTTCAAATCTCGGGTTAAGAAGCAATAAAACTTTTTTTCAATACCTGCTCACGTTCACGAAAATTACTCAATTTCCCATCCCCTGTAATTCGGGACACAAATTTCAAACCCTGGAGCAACTCCCTGAGTGGCAGTTTCAACTCCTGATGCAAACGGGGACAGAAGAGAAAAGTAATACACCAAATTATCGACACATAAATAATTTTAAAATGGCATCAATTCCTGGTATCCTGATAAGTGTCCGCAAATGATGGTGACTACAATTTCGTAATATGGGAATATTAGCATCAATATCACAAAATTATGCAGAAGAAGAACTTAAGAAATTCTAGTAGAAATAGTCGATTTTGGTCAGACACGGGCACGATTGTAACAGAAATTTGGATACAACAGTAGGGTAAGTCAAAAATTGTGAATCAATTTTCAAAAGTAACATTTTCCAATTTACCTTAGGCATCTGGTTAATTCCGATTCAACTAGGTAGAATTTCTTTTTTCTAAACTGGTTTATTGAGTGGTCTTGATGTAAATTCAAAAGGAGGATTCCTTGGAGGATTAATAGGGACAACTCAAGATCACAACCCTCTCGATCACTGCATGAACACCACACCGCGGTCAGCCACCGCACGACCACCACTACCATCCGTTACCGCACGACATGATACCACCGCACAACCACGATACTACCGCACGGTCATGATACTACCGAGCGCTCCCAAGATCAAATTATATCTAAATTTACATTCACATATATGCTTTCTACATTAACTCTTTTAGACTCTATACAGTAATAATTTAGGCAATAAAAATTTGATAAAGAATCAGTAAAGGAAATATAATAAGGTCAGAGAAGGAGAAAAAACGAAAGGGTTCATGGAAATCTTGCTAAATCAAGATAATGACCTTGAGTCACGAAGATGCTCCTGACTTCTGACACTTTCACCAATAATTATGACAAACTCCGTCTCGCCTGTCGTTTAGTATAGCGCCATGTTTCGAGTCCTCCACGCTTATAAGAGGATTAAGGAAACATCGAGGTCTGGAGCGTCTGCGACCTTAAAGCCGAGGCCACTGCACCATCTCTGCATAGCTGATTCTGAAATATGATCTCTTCGCTTGCATTTTTTAACTTGCAAATTTGCTAGCATCCTCCCTAAATTAGACACGCTTAACCATTCATTTTTATATTTTACTATTAAAATATTTGAGTTATATTTACAACCCAGGAGATGAATTTCCAATTAAAATGATAAACCTTGAACTGAAATATTAAAATTTTGAATTGAAAAATAAATTTGCATCCAAAAAAATTAATTTGAACCGAGTAGATTAATTTTTACCAGGAAAAAATAACAAACTTTGAACAAAATACGTGAATTTTCAACGAAATAGTTACATTTTCCACTGAAACACGTAACTTTTTACCCAAATTGTTAAATTTTCAATTAGACATAAATTATTAACTCAAAGCAGGTAAATAATATTTTTAACTCTCAAAAATTTATTTTTTACTAGAAAATAAACTAATTTCGATAAAATAGTTACGGTTTCTATCAAAGAGAGATTTTTTGAAATAAAATGATGGAATGCGAAAAAGAAACTTTTTTTTAAATTTTAAACTCCTTTATTATAAATTAATTTTTTAGGAAATTTTTCATCAAAATTAACATTTTTTGGTTAAAAGTTCCTTTTCTTTTATTAAAAAAATGAATTTTTTTTTTGTTAAAAATTAATCTATTTTTGGTAAGTATTCAATTATTTATATCACAAACTAGTCATTCCTGGTTGAACTCAACTGTTTTTAATTTTTAAATTAAAACCTTTTTCAACTATAACACGTTTTGTCAAAAAATCATTTTGTTTTGGTTGAAAATTCAACTATTTTGTGGGAAAATAGTCTCTTTGTCTTGAAATTTAAACAATTTAATACAAAATTAAACTATTTAAGTCAGAATTAAAAATTTCGTTGAATATTTATATTTTTTATTAGAAATTCAACAACTTTGAGAGAAAGGAAACTGTTTGGTAGAAGCCTAAACTATTTTTATGAAAATTTAACTATTTTTGAGAAATTGATAATATTTTTATTTCAAAATTAATTTTTGAATCTGTAAATGTAGGTATTTCATTTTCGGTAGCAAATTCATGCATTTTGTTGAAAATTCATTTACTTTGTTTAAAAATCATCTTTTGATAGAAATTTAATCGTTTTGGTTGTAAATTCATCATTGTAGGTGGAGGATTGAACTATTTTGTTAAAAATTGGTATTTTCATCTGAATCAAGAGATGGAAAATTTGTCTTAATTTGTTTAAAAATTAGTTTTCTAAACTGAAAATTTAACATTTTCATACTTGATTAACATTCTTTTTAGTTAAAAATTTAACTATTTCGTTGAAAGTTTATCTTTCTCAATTTAAAATTAACTTTCTTGTTGTAAATTCTTCTTTTCTATTTTAAAATTGTTTCAAGACTTTTTAAGGTTTTCCAAGGATTTTTAGCTTAAAAAACGTAATATTTTGTAGGAAATATTTGGGTAAAAAATTAACCTGGTTTATTGAAAATTCTTCTATGTAATTAAGAATTCAACTATTTTGAAAAAAAATTCGCTTTTTTTCATTGGATTTAACTGTTTCATATTTCGATTTTTTCTTGGATAAAAGTTAATTTCTTCAAGTTAAAATGTCACTATCCCCTTTTTGGTGGTAAAATTATGTGTGTTAGTTGAAAATTGTACTATTCCGTTGAGTAATTATGTCTTTTGTTAAAAATTCATCTTTTGATAGAAAATTTATCTACTTGGTTAAATAACTAAAATTTTAAATTGGTTTAAGTTTTAATATTATTTTGTCGACTAGCGCAGTGAAATAGTTTTTTGTCAATGGAATTCAGGTTTATGAAACTTAATTTTTTAATCTGAAAATTGAACAATTCTATTTTGGGTTGTAACTGTATATTTTACAGTTAAAAATTCAACTATTTGATTGAAAATGTTTCTCTTTTAGAAGAAAATTCGTATTTTTTGGTTGAAAATTAGTTTTTCTGATTGCAAGTTATTTTTTTGGGTCGAAAATTCAAATATTGGCTGAAATTTGAACTACATTATTAAAAATGAATTTTTGTTGAGTGAAGATTCAAGTATTTTTTTGGCGCAAAATTAATTCTTGTTACTGAAAAATTAAATATAACATTTTTGTTGGAAATGTATTTTTTTAGTCGAAAATTCTTGTATTCTGTAGTAAATTTAGTTTTTTGGTTTAAAATTAAACTATTTTATGGACAATTAATCTTTGATTGAATATTTAAGCATCTGCTTGGAAATGTATTTCTTTCCGATGAAGATTCGTATTTTTTTTGTTGAAAATTCACTTTTACAGTAGAAATTTGTTTCTTGCTTCGAAAAATGAATTATTTTGTGGAAAGTTGAATTAATTTGTTAACAATTCATTCTTTTAACTGAACATTTTTTTTCATGGTGGACAAGTCATATTTCTTGTTTGAAAATTCATCCCTCTTAGGAGAAAATGAACTTTCTTATCGAAGATTCAGCTTTCCTGGTTAAAAATTCAATTGTCTCTTACAAAATTCGGCTATTTGGTCTAAAAATTCAAACATTTGGTTCAAAATGCAACTTCAGTGAAACTCTTCTATAGAGAAGATTTTGGGACTGACAGTGGGTGGGAACTAACTCATTACGGCCCACTCCGCTTTTGTTATTTCACGCCTGAGTGCTCGCCTGAGTGACAACCGCATACTCCGCGCACCCCGCGCAGCTTCTGTTACACCTAAATGCGGTGCGGCGTCGATTTTCGGAAGGGCTATAGAAGAGAGGTCTATTGAAGGGTTTCACTGTACTCAATGTCTGTTTGCCACATGTTACAAAACCTTTGCAAACCCCGTCCTATGTAACATTTTGTAACTTTGGGTAAGTTTGTTAAAAATATTACGCAAAAGTATCAATTCACTCCCCCCCCCCTCCCAGGCTTTTAAGGCTGTTCCTCAATTTATGGATGGCTCGCTGATAGATCTTTTAACTGATAAATGGTTTTAAGGATAGGAGGACATTGAAGCATGTCTTTTTGTCAAAGTGCCACGCCTGCAGACTTGAAACCGCGAAATAAATACATAGAACGGCAATATTTGACTCTCATTCCCGGAGAATGCAGGGAGCTTATACAGAAAGCAGCTGCCACACCCTGGGGCAAGATTAATGTCGTGATCTGTAAGTTACGTTTTAAGGATACGTAGGCGTTATACGAATGCAGGTGTCCTCCACTCAGTATCGAAGATGCAGTACTCAAAGTTGTGTAGGTCGAATGGGTATACCATATCGGGCATAAATCCCGATTTGACGTCACTTTCCGAAAGGCTCCCCTTAAATTTATCGACCGATAAAGCAGATCGCGTTTTCGCACTCATAGACGAGACGACCGCCCGTATCCATATCGTCTATAGCCGCCGAATGAGCGCGCTATTGCGAGTGAAATACCGCTCCCTGTCCACGTTTCACGTCGTCGTATAACATCTGAGCAGGTTGTGGAACTCGTGGTACTCGCCCCAGGAATCGCTAGATAGTTATCACGCCCCCGTGATTCCGCCGAGACCCTGTATATAATATTCTAGCAATCTAGCACAACAAAAATCGAGCACACTGACTGGCTGCCATGCGTCTTTACGTTTATGGCGATTCCGGGATTCGTGCCACTCCAGGGGGGATCATTTCACTCATTTCGTTCTATATTGTAATTGCAATCGATGAGACATTATTTTTGGAGCCTTGGATTTCCATTAGCAATTGCTCAATGTCGGGGCTTTAGAAACGAGAGTACTAAAACTGTTAAGTTGGCTCAGTAATTTTTTATTCATTATTAAAATTTAGGAAATTTAAATGAGATCAAAATAAAATTTAAAATCCTATTTAAAATCCAATAATCAAGTTCATGAGAAGAATTCCTAAAAATAAAACCAAGAATCTAACGACCAAATTTGGTCAAGCACCATAAAATGTTCCTTTTGCATTGTGAAAAAAAACTTTTTTCTCCTCAAAAAGTAAAGAAACAAATCTCCTTTCCCTCTGAACAAACAAGAAAAAAAACAATGAGAAGACAACCAACCTAATCCCATCCCTTCTCTATTTTAATTTTTCTGTCCTTTTTTCTATCATTATCGAATCCCATCAAGTCGTCTTTTGATTCTTGGTTTTATTTTCAGGAATTCTTCACATTATATTAATAATTGTAGGTCCGGATGCAATAAGGGCACATAAAATTTTTTCGTGCGAAAACGAAGTCCCCTGGAGGCTTTAGAAAAAATTTTCGAATTTTAATTTTCAA
>NC_046660.1:51854976-51889572 GCF_010883055.1 Belonocnema kinseyi
AAAATTAAAATTCGAAAATTTTTTCTAAAGCCTCCAGGGGACTTCGTTTTCGCACGAAAAAATTTTATGTGCCCTTATTGCATCCGGACCCACAATTAATCATCTTCAAGGGATATGACGCCTTCCACTTTAGCACAATGGAAGATGGTTTAATAATATTGTAGACGTCTCATAAGACTCATGTAAAAACATTGAAAATTAGTCTCAAACCTTAAAAATGAAAGTAATAATAGCTCAAATTTCTGATTTAACAAAACCTACATTGGCATGTAGAAACTTCGTAGAAGAAGAAATAATTTTACATGCAGGACACGTTCTATTTTGCAATAAAGAGGTGGAGAATGAAACTTTAGTTTGTATTATTGCATTTTGTTCACAAACTTCGAATTTAAAAACTCTTGTTGTCCAAGTAATACATTCTTCCATTTTTTCCTCTCATAAAAATTTAAAATTTAATATTAACTATCGACATTTCAATGCAAAAATTAATTCATATGAATTTAAAATGACAGATCAGCAGTAACTTTTTTCAGATATGAGGTTATGTTAATATATTTGTACATAAAATAATATTTTTATTTAGAACCTGCTTTAATTATTTTCACTCGGAATGCTGAAAAATCATTGAAGAATAAAAACGATAAATACTTGACGATGATTATAACTTTTTCTTCAAACTTTCTTATTGACAGTGGAACAAGCTTCAAAAATCCGTTTGAATTTCGTGTATTTTTTACTTTATTCTGTTTTAATTCTCGAGCCATACTATCAGTAAATGCTGTAAATGTACTATAAGATTTTTCATATGTATTTTTTTAAATAGGAGTTTATTTACATTTCAGAAAAACCAAACAGTTTCTTGCTTTTGAGCAGTAGAAGAGCAACCAAACAAACAGCAAACACTTTGCTCTTCGATTTTCGTAGCGAAAACTCCATTGATAAAGTTTGATTTATTTTATTTGTAACTTTTTACTTATCACTTTTCATTTTTATCTGGTTTCACGGTAAAAAAAAAACACTTTAAAACCTTTAGAAAAATTAATTCTGTATATTCGCCCATACTTCATGTCAAAATTTACCTACGCTCAGGGCTTTCCGATTCTGTCACCAGGTGGCGTATTCGACTATTCCAGATCCCAATTGCGGCAGAATTAACAGTTGGCTTCCTTTAGAACAATGACTAAAGGAAGTGTTTTTCAGGGTTTCTTTTTACTTTGTTGATATCCAATAGATGGCGATTGGTGGGTGCCGAGGTTTTTAACTGCGCATGTGCCGAAAAGCGCAGGCTTATTCAAAATTAGCAAACACTGTTAATAATCATAAAGATAAGTATTCACAAACATTTCTCATTATTTTCGAAAGCAAATAAAATACTAGAAATACCTACCTTCTTTTAAAAATGTAATATTAATGTAATATTACAAGTGTAAATTGTATAATTTCAAAAAGTCAAATGACCCAGCGTGACTGTTTAGAATTAAAATACTCTTAAATATTTCAATCTTTGATATCCCTTGAAAACTTTAAAGTCTCTTCAAGATTCATTGAATTCTTTCAAAATACTATAAAATGTTTGAAATGCTTTAAAATCCTTCAATTTAAAAAAAATCAATTGAACAATACTTGGAGTCTTAGAATACCCTTAAATATTTTTAATTATTTGAAATATTTTGATATCCCCCGAAATCATTCAAATCTGTTTAAAATCCCTTGAGATCTTTGGAGCGACAAAAAGGTTTTATCAGAGCGGCTTGAATCCATACTTTGAGTTCCTTTATGAACCATTTATCATTTTGGGTTCCTCTCCAGCAACAGAGGTTCTTTTTTGTTTCAGCTCCTTTGGAACCCAAAAATTTGTTCAAATAGAAACCCAACTTTTTTCTAAGTAGACGACAGGAAAAAATTTACTATTAAGGAATTTAAAATAATAAGGGCAATTTAGTAATATTATTTTGATTCTTACAATGATGAAAAAATTATATTTTCAGACATTTGATTTTTTTACAACTACCTTAAAAACGGAATTTCATGTAAAGCTTGTTACCAAGCTCTAACTACAAGAAAAGGTTTCATTTCTCGCGTGGGTGAAGTAAATTCATTATCATCACCTCAGGCAGATAATTTTTAAATTTAGACCTTTCGAAATTTAAAACTCCCATATACTAAATTTTTTGGATTATAGTAACTCAATTTTGAAGTTTTCCTAGAATAAATTTTCATCTACATCGAAACATGCTTAAGAGAGGCAAATGGGTCGTAGTAATTGGGTGGGTAGATCGAAATCGTAATTATCAATATCGAAATGCCATTGGCAGAAAGCAGTATGCAGTAATGGGTGAGATAGGCGGCCTAATGATAGGCCCCTTAATAAGGCGACCTTAAGGGGAGAGTAGAGACCGATCTTGCGAGTCTGCTTGGGCTACCTTATAGTCTTATACATTGTATCAGAACCGCGTATCCGAGCTCTTGTAGGTAATTATTATGAAATCCGACTGCTATGGGCTACAATCGACTGTACGTGCCTCTGCTTGCCAGCTTCGATCCGTTTATTCTTTTTTTTCTTACAAGAACACATGCCTTCTATCATAATCTAAAATTTATTTCCAATGGGAAAGATTATATGTATTTCATAAAGCTTTAGACCTTCCTTAAAAGGCAAAACAATGGACATTTCGGAAAATAGATAACAATACGTTCGAGATTTTCCTGACAATATTTTTTACAGAACGATTACCCAATAAACATTGGAGAACAGTATCAACAATGCTTTCAAGATTTGCATGTCATGCCTATTTTTTAGAGAATAATTATCCATTTGGCATTGCGGAGAACCGACAACAATGCTTTAGAGATTGTACTAACAATATTTTTTAAAGATTGATTATCCAATCAACGTTCTAAAACAATTTCAACAATGCTTTTAAAATTTCTGTGTCACACCTATTTTTTAGAGAAGGATTATCTAATAAGGCATTTTGGAAAAGCAATAATAATGCCTTTGGTGAAGCAACAATGGGTTTGAAAATTCTGGGAAGTACTTATTTTTCGGAGAAGAAATAATTAATTGGCATTTCTGAACTATTTTCGGAAAAGTATTAACCAAGCACCAATGTAGAACAACTTAAAAGATGATTTCAAGATTTTGTGTCGGACCTATTTTTTAGGGAAGGATTATTTAAATAAAATTTTAAAACAACGTGAACAATGCTGGATTACTCCTTCTGCAATGCACAATGTTTAAAAAAATGTTGTAACGCCCCTATTTTTTAAAGAAGGTTTACCTAAACGAAATTGTAGAACAACGACAAAAATGCTTCTTACATTGTTCTTAAACTATTTTTGAGATAAGAATGAACCAATTGGAATTGTATATCAGCGTTAAAAATGTTTTCAAGATATTTCTGTCACACCTATGTTTTAGAAAAAGATTATTTATTCGATATTGCGTGAAAGCGACAGTAATGGTTTTGAGATTTCTGTGAAGCACATTTTTTTAGAGAAGGGATACTCAATTATGATTTCGAAAAACGCACAACAATGATTTAGAGATTGTCCTGGCACTATTTTTTAGAGAAACATTCTCCATTCGACATTGCAAAGAAGCAGCAACAATGGTTTTGAAAATATGTGAAGCATCTATTTTTCAGAGAAGAAATAATCAATTGGCATTACGGAAAAGA
The DNA here is from genome assembly GCF_010883055.1 of Belonocnema kinseyi. NCBI lineage: Eukaryota > Metazoa > Arthropoda > Insecta > Hymenoptera > Cynipidae > Belonocnema > Belonocnema kinseyi. Next base: position 51,858,657 of record NC_046660.1, read on the forward strand.
GACATCAACGCGTTCGGGATTATTCTGACACTATTTTCCATAGAAGGAGTATTATCCAATCACCATTTTAGACTAAAGTTGACAATTTTTTATAGATTATTGTGTCACACCTATTTTTTAGAAGAGGCTTACCCAATCGGCATTGCGGAAAATGACAAGAACACTTCAGTCGATATCGTGACAAAATTTTGTAGAGAAGCATTAACCAACCATGATTGTAGAACAGGGCCAACAATTCTTTCAAGATTTTCTTTAATTACCTATTTTTTACAGATGTATCTTTCACGTTCTTTTAATTCTCATTGAAAATATAAGAAATACTCTAGTTCTGTTTTTGGTGAATAAACGGCAACAATTTGAGCAAAACTTTATAGCGCAAGTAGCTGTACATAATCAGAGAGTCGTGTTTGCAAATCTATTTCATCTGAAAGCATTAGAAAAAATTAAAGTTTCACAGCTTACAATAAGGAGAGAAATTGAAATGTACCGACGTGCTCTGAGATGGCGATTTTCATGAGGAAAGAATTTTAGTGGAGACTTTAACTGTGGCATAATGGCACTTATTTGTTTTACGGTCTTTTATATTGCTGGACTCAAGAACGGAATTCAGGAAGGTGGAGGTGCCTTCGCGAGTCTTCACTATTCCACTATTGCCGAGATTTTCTTTCCTTACGTTCTCTGCTCATGACTTTCGAGTAAAATTTGTACAACGACTCTGTGCATTCCTGCACATCGAGGTTATGGAATTTGGAATTAAAATGTGATCTATTTCAATCATATTTTATTCCTCCTTTTGTCAAAAAGAAAGCAACCAATATCTTTTTTCTTAAAAAGTTGTACCCATGAGTTCTCGCATAAATTTTTTTGTCGAAAACCTGTTTAGTTGTGACAGTGCGTGAATATGGATTTTAGTTTCTGTTTTTAGTTTGCTCTTTTAAATTTTCTGAAATTTTGTAAATTAAAATTTTTCAATAAGGAAACTTAATTCCAAACATTTTTCTTTCTAAACGAGAAGATTTAAATGGATAAGGATTCGTACTTGATAAAGGTGTCATTTCTATTTTTAACTTTATTAGCAAATTGTTTTAAAAAAGACCAAATGATTTCATTTATGATCCTTCAACTAATTAAATTATGTCAAATGTATTTAATAATCAATTAAGATTAGGAATTGTCTGCACCATCAATTTAGTAGAGGACAGACATTTTGAATAAGCAATTTTATTTCTTGATAGAATTTATTTCTGAATGTTTCTGAAGATTATTAATGAAAGAAAGCATTTTTAAATATTCGGAAATAATTCTCTTATAAATATTTTGTTATCACAATTTAAACTGTTAAATTTTTCATACTTTCAAATAGACGAAAAAAGATTAAATTATGTCGCGTCGGTAACAAATAAAATAATTTTGGTATCCGTGAACAAAATATTACCTGTGGCGAAAATCAGATTCATAAACATTTTTTTAATGATTTAGGTTTTATTTCGAAAGATTAATTTTAAGTTTTAAGGATTTTAAAAATATGTTGAAAATCTGGGAAATTTCGAGAAATTAAAAAAAATAGAATTTAGAAAATTTATCGAATAACTAAATTATTTTAGAAAATATTTAGAAGCTGTACAAGTTTTTAAACGATTTGAAATTGAATTTTATCTTGAGAAAATTTGAAAATAGTTTTGAAAAATGTAGATTTTTTAAAATTTCAAAAAAAGGAACATTTTTAAGAATTTGCAAAGCTTTCTCAAGTTGAAAAAGTATCTTAAAATATCTGGGAAAATTAAAATCATGTTTCATTATAAAAAATAAATTCTAAGAGAAAATTAAAACAATATTTCAAAGATTTGAAATGTTTTCCTAAGATTTCGAAAAAGAATGTAACAGACTTTAAACCAAAATGTTTCAATTTTCCAAGATTACAGAATGTGAAAAAAAATTTGAATACGTTTAAGAGATATTCAGAAGCTTCAAAAAGATGTGAATATATGTTTGTACTTAAAAAAAATTTTTAAGCAAAACTTAGATTTTGAAAGATTTTAAGCAAAAAATTTGAAAGTTTTTTAATATTTTAAAAAGGTTTGAGGATCTTTAAAAAATTTTAATACAAATTCGATTCGCTTAATAATATATTCAAAACATTAGACAAAATTGCGAAACTAATAAAGAAATTGTAAAGATTAAAAAATTTGTAAATAAACTTTAGATTTATAAAGATTTATAAAATTGTATAGGAAGAATCTGAAAGATCTTAAGGCAACTTTCTTAATTATGTTGAATTTTAAACAAATTTTAGGAAAAATTCGAGTCATCAGAAAAGATATTTAAAAGATCTAAAAGTGTTGAGAAGTTAAAAAAATGTATAAACAGATTTGAAAAAATTTATTTGAAAAATGTACATTTCTGTAGATTTCAAAAAATGCGGAAGTTGCTCAAGAAGTTTAAAACCTTTTAAGAATATAAAATAATTTTTTCAATATTTGTGGGAATATCTGAACTGATTTTTTAGATTGAAGCAATAATTCACAGAAAAATTTTAAAGACATTTTAAATTGCTAAAGAAAATCTGGAATTATGCATACAATTTTTCGTTGAGAATTTACTTTTATTGGTTGAAAATTCTACTATTTTTTTGAAAATTAACTTTAAAATTTTGAAATTGAATTCATATACCTTATAGACTGGTTATTGAACCGCCAAAAAACAGTATATATAAAAAAAATATATATTTCAAAACATTTTTGCAAAAAAACTTTTCCTATTAAAAATGACTCAATTACATAGAGAAAAATGGATTTTAACTTTTATGATCTTGGAATTTAAAAGTTGGGAGAGCAATCTACAGATATCAAGCCATTAAGTTTATATAATAAATATAATAATCCAAGGTTTTAAAAATCAACATCCAGATAGTATGGCATTTTTCTCAGTTTATAGAGAATCAAAAACATTTAATGGAATTTATTTTGATTCAGAATAAAGAAATAAAATATTTTCAGATAGGATGTGGTTAAATGAAACACCCAATAAAATCCTATTTTTGAAAAGAAATTCTTTTTGACATAAGCGTATATTGTTTATATTTTTATTTTCGCCCTATATTATTTTTTACTATACTGTACAGTAATCTATATATAATAGCTATATAGAATAATAGGAATCAGTATTGTCACGATCTGTAAATAGTGCATGACAGAACCATCAATTTGTCAGAGCAACAAATCTTTTTGGGCTTCAATTTTGAAGGTATTCATACGCAAGTATGTCGTATTTAAGGTAATGAAACGTTTGGTCTTCCGTTAGCCAAGGGGTAAACGTTCGAGAGCCATTAAGAGCACGAAAGGTATTCCCTTTCGAGATTCTTCGCTAAGATTTCAGACAGGCATTTTGCAACGACAAAGTCAAGAAAGAAAGGCAAGAGAAAACAACCACTGTTAACTTGTTAATTGGACTCTAGTTTAATAAATTCAATACCTAATTGTTGATTTCAGACTAGCAAAAGATTTTTGAAGATTTCTGGTATGTTACAGATGTCCCTTTTATGGTTTTTGAAACAATTAAAAAAATCATTGGCTTATTTTTTAGAATCTACACTCGTGATCTAAAGATGTTCTATTGTCTTATTATCTAGGGCAATTGTTTTTCACTCTTTCCTTCAAACACAATATTTTTGGTTTTATTTGAGTTAATTTTCAGGTCTATGTTCTTCATGCTTGTATTCAGTTTGCTCCACATTCTTTACTTCTTTACTTGGCTTTGATTGACTATGCCATAAAACCTTATCATCTGCGAACGCTAACCCACGTACCTTTACTGTCCCGAGATCCACACTTTCTTCGGCGAAGAGGGCCATTCTTAGATACTTGTCCATGAATAGAATAAAGAGCCATAATGACATAACGGACATTTTGTTCAAAAGTATTTCAATACATGTTTTTTTTTATCTTAAATACTGATTGATGTTGAACTGAGCAGTTCAAAAAGGTCTTGAGCTGAAAGGTGTTTTTGTCATGCTTTTTAAAATAGTTTTTTTTAGACGCACCGCTCATATTACATAATGTTAATGACTGATCCAATTTACCTAAAAATAAATATACGTACATTTTTTCAGATCATTAAATCTGAATTTGAAAACAGAATTTTAAAATGAAATTTATCTAACACAGAATAAAGTAATGGTAAAATTTGTTGCAGGAAATTATTTAGAAAGATAAAGTTTTATTCAGACAACTTCGCGTTTTTCAAAACACATGTGTTGTCATGGAAAAAAAAAGAAAGTTTAACCGATATTTGGTTAAAGTTTATCCTGTAAAGTTAATTTTTGTTGCAGCGAATCTTTCATCGGAAATCGATGTAAAGTTTATGTTCTGTTTTTTCTGTGAATCCCATTTGGTGAAATAAAAATTTGAAAATGGTATCAGCCTTATCAAAATATGTATTTTTAAGATTTTAATTTTTAATTTATTATATTTTAAAAATTCATACACGAAAATTGTTAAATTTTGTCAAGAGACAACAGTTTTCAATTCTAAGTCGTCAAAATTGAAGAAATTTCAAATATAAATCGTACCACTTCTAAAATTTTTAACTGCGAAACTTAAAATTTGCATAATTTTTAATTCTAAACTTGCAAAATTATAAACCCTTCAATTTTAAAGAATTATAAAGAAAAAATTTCATATTTTGGATAGTTATAATTAAAAATTCATAACTTTTCAAAATTCCGATTTGCAAATTTTTTAATTTTTCATAAATATATTTAAAATGTATGCAGTTTTGAACGTTTTTCGGGAATAGTTCGAGTTTGTGGATGCACAATTGAAAATTCTTCCATTTTGGATTCTTGCAATTGAAGCCTCTTTCATACATTTAATGAGAGAATATATAAAATTAAAAAATAATTATTTGGGATTATATAAAAGTAAAATTTATTCAATTTTTAACATGTTTAAATCAAAAATCTTAATTTGGTCAATATTGAAAAGGTTGATATAGCATACAATTAAAAATTCTTAAATTTGAAAAATATAAAATTGCAAGTTATTCTATTTTATATATTTACATATTAAAGGTATTTACTTTTATTCTTTTTTTGAAATAGTTCAATTTTGAACAGGTGCGATTCAAAATACTGTAATTTTAACATTTTTCGATTTGAAATTCTTAATTTTTAAGTTTTACATTTGAAGATTCGTTAATTCGGAATATTTATAGTGTACAATTATATGATTTTCAACGTTTCTTAAAATTATTTATTTTAATTTTTGAGGCTTAAAATAAAAAAAATCTTCAATGCTTATTATTTCCAATTAAACAATTCAGTAGTTAATGCTTATAATAGAAAATTATTACATTTAAAATGCTTTTTGGAATATCTTGGGTTAAAAGAATTAAAATTGAAAAATATTTAATCGCAAAAATTAAAAATTTATTGTGAAACTTGAACTTGGATTATTTTTATTGTAATTTAAAAAAATTAAACGCTTAAGTTTTCAATTTTAAAGACTCACATGCTCTACAATTTTAAAGTTATAAAATTGAACATTCTTGAATACCAAAATTATTTATATAATTGAAAATTATACAATGTATTTAACATTCAAATTTATGCAATTTATAGATAACTAAATGAAAATTCTTCAATTGTAAACAGCAAACATAAAAACATATAACTAGTAGATGTTTTATTATTATTAATCATTATAGTTAGATTTAAATTTAAAAATATGATGAAAATAAGAAATATTAGGATAAATAATTCCCGTGAAAATTGTTTAAAGTCCTATGAAAGTCTTCCAAATTTTCAGAAATTAGAGGAAATTCTTTAAAATCGTATATAAGCTTTTCCAAATTCCTTACTATTATTAGAATGATTTGAAATTTATAGACATTTTTTAATCTCTTAATAATTCCTCGGAATTTTTAAAACAACTAAAATTCGTTGAAATTCCTTCAATTTATTGAAATATAATGAAATATATTGTAAATTATTTGGAATAGTTTTAAGTATCTTAAAATAAAAATAAATTCATATCTTTGGAAATACATTAAAATATTTAAAGTTATATGAAATACGTTTTTATCATATGCAAATTTATTAAAATACCTTAATGAGCACTTTTAAAATCCCTTACAATTATTGAAAATTTCAGAAATCATATAAAGCTCCTTAAAAATTCTTGGAAATACTTGGAAATTTTGAAAATTTTCTGAATTCTCTTTAAATTTTTCAAAATATCGTAAAATCTTAAAAATCTTGTTTAAAATCATTCGAGATCTTCCGAAATTAAAGAGAATTCTTCAACACCTCATTGAATTTTCGAAATCCTTTAAAATCCTTTGAAATATTAAAAAATATCTTCAAATATTTAAAATCCTACAAAAAACCTTGATTATTGTGAAATAATTTAAATTTTATAAAAATATTATAAAATGTTTATAAATTGTTTATATCTATTAAAATTCTAATACTACTTAAACGCTTTAAAACTCTGTTAAATCTTGTGAAATTCTTTGTTATTCCATTACCTTTTTTTTAAAGTTTACTAAAATCTCTTGAAAGCTTTGAAATAATAATTATTTAGTTTAGCTATTTGCATTATAAAAAATAATAATAAGGAAATTTTTATTAGATCTATGTCAGATCCAATAGTTATTTTGACTTACATTATATAATAAATTGTCTATACCAAAAAAATTATCATAAAATAAAAAAAAATATAATTATAAAATAATGGCTAGCTTCCTAATCTCGCCAATCATTGTTTTTACACTTATTGTGATAAATATTGTCTAAAAAATATGTTTTGTATTCATCTGAAATACTTTTTTCTCCTTTCAATTCAAAATCGAATAGTTTAAACTTTTTTATTTTCCCTCATATAATAGGATAAATATAAAAAATGAAAAATGTAAAATATACTTGAAAAGGTTTCTTCTCTTAAAACTTTATAGTTTTTTTTTCATTCCAAAGGGTTATGAGAAAACCGGCTTTGATACTAAAAGTCTTCCACATAGTTGCCTTTACATGGAATAAGCATTGTACTGCTGTGCAATACGGTCGAACTTTTTTTTGTTCCAATAAAAAATACCTTTATACGCTCCCGGACAGTAGCACAATACATTGCCATAATTTGTGTTGCTTAACGGGTACTTCGATCTGAATTCCGTGCAATTCAGTTGAATATATAGAAATCGTAAAGAAACCTAATTAAACTCCAGCGCACCTAGCTACATGTACATACCTATGTTCGCCCATATGACAATATCAATAATTTAAATTAAATATGTAATAAATTATTAAATCTAGTAATATACATGGACTTCATGTTTATTCTGCGTTTTCCCCCTTTATAATTAGTTGTTATATATAGTAAGTAGATTTCTCGACCAAGAAGAAGGTTTTGAAAAATGGTTGAATTTTCAATGAATTAATTAAATTCTTAACAAAATAGTTTAATCTTAAACCTACAAGGATGAATTTGCACCAAAAAGATGAATTTGCAACAAAATATTTACATTTTTAACTAAAAAATTTTAGTTTTATTCAAAACTGGAATAGGTAGATTCTTAGATTTAAAAATTAATTTTCAACGATAAAAAAACGAATTTTCAACTTGAGTAATTTAATTAATTAAACACAATTTTCTAACATAATTGTCAGAGCCTCAATTAAAATGATGATTTTTCGGAAAAGAAGATTAATTTTCTACACAGCACTATAAATTTTCAACAAAAAAGTAAATTTTATTTGAAGTAGTTAATTTTTTAAATCAGTATTTTACTTTTTAACGAAATATTTTAATTTTCTAATAAAATTCTTAGATTTTCAGTCAATAGGTAACATTCAAAAAAATAAAAGTAATTTTCCTACCAAAAATTGAGTAATTAACATTTCAACAACGAAAAAAGTACATTTACTATTAGTTAAATTTAATAAAAAAATATTTAAGACTACAGCCATTAAGATCTATTTTCTAAAAAGATGTTATGATATTTACAAAAAAAAAAAAGAATTTTCTACAAAATACATGCATTTTTTACAAAACTTATGTATTTAAAAAACATTTTTTAAACAAAAATTGGAATAGTTGAACTTTCAGTTTCAAAAATTAACTTTCTTCAAAAAAGTAAAACTCTACTGCTTCAGTGGAACAAGAAAGATAAATTTAAAAAAAATAGTTTAATCTACAGCCGATAAAATGAATGTTATAAAAAGAAGGGTATTTTCGGCCCAAAAAAAATAAAATTTTAAACAAAATACTTTAATTTTACACAAAAAATTGAATATTCCATCCGAAAATATAAAAATATAATTTTTATAACAAAAAAAACGTATTTTTCGCAAAAAATTACATTATTAACTCGAATGTAATAATTTTCAGCAATAAGGTTAATCTTCAACTACATACTTTAATTTTCTATTGAACTGTTGAATTTTCAAGCCACAATGATGAAAAAGGCAAAAAGGCCAACTTCACACCAATAAATTAAATTGTCAAATAAATAGTTTAATTTTTAATTAATTAATTAATTAATTAATTTCTTGTTTGAAGAATGAATTTTCAAAAGAAAAATTAATTTTACGCTACTTAAATTGAACCAAAAAAGACGAGTTTTTGACAAAATAGTTGAATTCACAGAAAAAAAGATGAATTTCTGAAAACGAAATTTACTTTTCTACATTAAAAGACGATTTTTTTTAACAAAGTAGATACATTTTCCACGTAACAGTTAAATTTTCCACCCGACACTATGAATTTTCTATCAAAAAATTTAATTTTCGGGCGCATTGTTAGTTTTTGAAATGAATAGTAGAATTTTTAACTATATAGTTTAATTTTAATTCAATACCTATAATAATTGATATTTCAAGAAAAAAAATTTTTAATTCAAGCAAAGAAAACGATTTTTCAAAAAAATAGTGAAATTTTTTAATAGAAAAGATGTATTTGTATGTAGTTAATGATATATAATTCAAATAAGATTTTAATGTAAATAAGAAACAGTTGAATGAAATAAGGAAATACGAATATCCAACTAAATAGTTCATGTTTAAACCAGAGGGATGAATTAAAAAAAATTTATTTTCGACAAAGAAAATTAATTTTCTACTAAAAACACGATTTTATTTTTAAATGAAAAAGTATTTCCAAAGAAATAGTAGTTAAACTTGACAGTAACACCAATTTACAAGATTGAGGTATCTATTAAAATATTAAAATGTTTATAATATCTAAAATACTAAAATCTATTGAGGGTCTATTTAAACATTCAGAATATAACATGATCCAGTAGCGCACCCAGTGTTGAACGAAAGACCTGGGTTCGATTCCCGGCGGGGCGAAGGATTTTTTTTACAGATAATTACCACATTTTCTATTTTATGAATTTTTTTCAGTACTTTTAAATCGTCAAATGTTTTTTAACCCACTCTTGAAAGAATATTTTTTAAACTATTGAATTGACAAGAACCTTCATTTGAAGGTCCAGCCAATCTCCAGAAGCTCAGTAGGTAGAGAACCCAACGGTAATTGAAAGACCTGGGTTTAATTCCTGGCGGAGCAAGAGGTTTTTTTTTACATATAATTTCCACTATTTTCTCTTTTAGGAATTTTATTTTTCGGGACTTTTGAGTCGTCCAATGCTTTGTTGCTCTGTCTTAAAAATAAAAAAAAATGTTTAAGAAACTGCTGATTTAACAAGAGCCTTCATTTGAAGCACAAAAAAGTGGAAAAAGCCGATCACTATCTGAAATAGAACAAAATACCAATCTCCAGAAGCTCCGTAGGTAGAGCACCCAACGGAAATTGAAAGACCAGGGTTCGATTCTTGCCGGATCGAAAAATGATCTTCTTTCACTGATAATTTCTACATCTTTTTAAGAAATTTGCTTTTTCTGGACTTTTGTGTCGTCCCAAATTTTGTTATCCAGTATTAAAAGTGAAAATAATTAAAAACTGCTTATTTGGTAAGAGTCTTAATTTGAAGGTAGAGCAAGTGGAAAAAGTCGATCGCTATCTAAACTGGATTAAAACCCGTCTCGATCTTGTCGATTGGTGTCACTGGCAAGTTTATTTAACGTGCAATTAAGTCAGGTGGAGGACAACTTGTGGTTTCGTGAAAATGAATTGAGCCGTTTCGCACGTTCAAGTTAATCGCTTCAGATAGGCTTAATGTCCAGAAACTAGCTGGACGTGTGCGTTAGAAGAGCCGATTAAACACACCTATGTTCAATCTATGTTGTACATATCCTGCCATTAAACGAGCCCTTATCTCCACAATGTAGAAAAACTCGACTGAATTATAAGAACCTTCTAAGAATAGAACTTATTACTAAGAACGTACAGTCCAATTCGCAGTTAAGATTTTTTTTTAAATTATTAATAAAATAAAAAAAAAATACAAAATTCATTGTAAATTGTTGCGAATTTTCAAGGCGGACTCTAAGCCACCCTGATATAATAATCTTGTCAGTAATTTATTTGTCTTGTGTTTCTATTTATTCTTGCAGTTGTTTTCTTCCTACGACTATATTTTTGGTTCAAAATTGGTTATTTTAATTATTTTTTTGGAAAAGTCATCCTTCTTATTGAAAATTCAACTGTTTTGTTAAAAATTCGTAATTTTGCTTAAATATTTCAACTAATTTGGTAGCGAGCTAGAATTTTGTTTAAATTAATATTTTTATATTAAAAGTTCTACTGAAATATTTCTAGTTAGCAAATTCAATTTTTTATGGATTTTTAGTGAACAACTAATATTGGTTTAAAATTTCTTCTTTCTTGGTTAAACATGAAATTTCTTGGTTAAACCATAATAATAAAAAAACATTTATATCGAGTTAAAAATTTATCGATTTTACACAAAATTCTTCTTTACCCTTCAGTGTTCAAGAATTTAGATGAGATTCTTTTCTTTTTTCTTAAATGAAAAATAAACATTTTGATCAAAAATTCTTTTTTTTTCTTTTGAAATATTTATTTCTTTGGTTGAAAAATTGACTGTTTTATGAAAATTATTGTTTTGAAAAATCGTTTGTTCTTTTGCTGAAAATTAATTTTTGCCACTAAGGATTTAACTTTTCTATTTTTCATGAAAAAAATTGTTTTATTTTTTAGTGTAAATTTGAAGTTTTCGTTAAAATTCATGTTTTTTTTAGCATTTCTTTTTTTACTAGAAAATTAATCTCCTTGGTTAAAATTTCGTCTTTCTAGATTTAAAATTACTTTCTTTTGGTAAAAATTTCATCTTTTTTGTTTGAAAATTCAACTATTCTATTAGTAAATTAACTTTTTGTGAAAAATTCAAAATTTTTTCTCTTTCTTGACTGAAAAGTAACAATTCAGTTACAAAATAATGTTTCCGGTTGAAAAATTCATGATTAGTTGAATATACAGAAAATTCATCTTTATGTTGAATTAACGATCAACAATTTGAATGAAATTGTTTTTCTTTCTTGACTGAAAACTCAACGACTTGCTTAAAAATTAATTTTTTTTTCGATAAAGTTATCGCTTTAGTCAAAAATTCATCTTTCTGTTGAAAGAGTTCACACTATTTTGTTGATTAAAAAAATCAATTATTACAGTTTTCTGAGAATTTATCGTTTTGTTTAAAATTCAACTTTCTTGAAACAAAATTATCTTTGGGCCTTGATTTAAATTAAGTTTGTTGTTAAAAAATCTTCTTTTCCGGTTTAGAAATTCATTATTTTCCGAAAAATTCAACTTTTTAACTGAAAAATTCAACTATTTGGTTGAAAAGATAACTGTTTTTGGTTAAATTTTGATCTTTTTAGTTTGTAAATTTGACTATTGGGTTGAAAATTCATATTTATATACAGAAAATTTAAATATTTTTTCAACAAATAAACTGCTTTGTTGAAACTTTAATAACTTTGTTTAAAATTCGTGTTTTTTGTAGAAAATTAATCTTTTTCGAGGACAATTACATTGTTTTCTTGAACACTCAGCTAGTTAGATAGAAAATTCGTCCTTTTGGATTGTAAAATCATCTTTTTTGTAATAAAATCCATTATATTTAAAAAAATGTAATAATTTCGTTAAAAATTCATCTTTGCAGGTTGAAAATTCAACAATTTGGTTAATAATTGAGCAATTTTGTTGCGCATTGAATTATTTTATGTAAAATTTTACAATTTGATTAAAAAGTCTTTTTTTCATTCAAAAATTCAACTATTTAGTGGAAATATTGTTTTTTTGGATTGAAAATGTATCTTTTATGGTAGAAAAGTCATATTTTTTGGTTCAATGAAATATATTTAAAAACTAGAATCTAAAGTTGTCTTTGTTATTTGTTATTTGTCATTGTTATTATTGCTGTTTTTTAGCCAGCCTTTAAAATCTGTGATTCTCATTCAATCCATGTGATCAAAGACTAATTTTACTCATTAAAAATTCCTGAAACATTCTATCTTCTGAGCTTTACTAAAAAAGAATCAGTTAGAATAGAATTTAATCACACAATAATAATTTTATGCTTTCTATTTTTTTAATAAAACCCAACCGAACAATATTGTTCAGAATTTTTTATCGGATGAAAAAAGCCCATTCGTAGGAATTAAAATTGTTTTTTTTTTGTCAATCTTATAAATTATTGTAAAGGTTGATTGAATGTTGAGATTGACTGTACGTATGGTACATCCTTCATGACTCACTATAGAAAATATCAAGGTCTGTAATTTAATGAGGAATTCATTTGCGAAATAGTAGGTAGGTATGGCCATTAAACTCTTCTTTGATTCCTTTTAATGATCGAGCTAGAAGGAAAACTCATATTCATCTATAAATTTAATCGCCATTTACTTATACCCAATGTTGCGAATATATATTTTTTATAACGTCCGGTGACCTTCTCGAAACAACGTTTTTCGAACTGGTTGACATGATTAAAAAAAACTCATGAACCGATCGGGCTGACATTCTTACAGCTTATTCCATACATGTGTGGTTATCGCACAAACCATCAAAATTATTATTGATCAATATTTAACCCTTTTTTAAAAACAATTTCTGGTAAAAAAAAAGTTGTAAAATTTTAAAATCAGCCGTTTTGTATGATTTTTTTTGGATTTGAATTTCTGCGGTGTTGACCATCACTGCAACTCTACTTTTCAATGATATTGCGATTTTTTTTATTTCTGATGCTTAGAAATGGAGATATCATGTCAAGCAGATTTTAGTATGGCTAACTTCAGGCAGTGGTACCAGCCATATTTACGATGGAATTAAAATTAAAAAATATATTTTTATAGTATTTGATGTCACTATTTATGTGTATAAAGTTTGAATCAATGAAATAATTATTTTTATTTAAAAAAAATCTTAAAAGAAACATCAAAGTTCCTTTACTAACATCTTAATCTTAGTTTCAAGTATACTTGTATTTGCTCAAATGAAATCTTTGCCTAAGTATCGTAATTTAAAAAAAAAAGACTATTCTGTGGCAGTGGGACCACACACGTGAGGACTCATCATGAGTTTTAAGGAAATTGCATAGTAAGAGAGTACATAGAAAGAGAGAGAGGGAGAAAAAATACCTCACATTCATTCTTTTCGTGGCAGTAGTGGGGATTTCGAAGAACGAGAAGTCTTTAGGATAACGGGAGAGTTTACCATTAGTTAGGAGGAGCCACTGACCTTACATAACTTACGTAGCTTAATAAAAATATTAACTGTAAAGTTGAAAAGTATTAATAATGATGAAACGTAAGATTTAGTAGAAAGTTAAGTTTTCGCCAATAGCAGGTAACGTAGATTGTTTACTGTTGTTCAAAAATTATCTCTCTAGCAAGAATTTCTTTTTCCTTTTGAATAATACTTTCCGACTTTGCAGTTGAACTTTTCATTAGGCTATAATCCACGTTTCAAATTTTTTCACACTTTTTTTATAATTTTGTTTTAAAAACTTTACTTTGCTTAATTTGATTTCAAATTTCGCGGGAACTTCTGTAAGTTCGCTAAAGCCTCTTAATGAGCGGTAAGCTCTCTCATTGTGAGTCGCTGCACAAAAGAGATGTATGACCTCATCAGGTAAAAATCAAAGGCATTCCAAGGTCAAATTGAAAAAACAATCGCTCAAATGGAGAAAACCACGTCTATATACGTCTTGGGGGTCGCTGGATCTGATCCGGGGTCTCTTTGACCCCATCAGGCCAAAATGAAGGTCATTCCAAGGTCAATTTTGAAAAAAAGTTTAGGCTGCGAAAACTACAATCATTATAAGTTTTTGGCATCGCTGAATCTAAACTGGGGTCTCTTTAATCCTATCAGGCCAGGATTAAGGTCAATTCAAGGTCAAATTTTTTTACCTAATGGAAACACATTTTTGACAGCAGATTCTGAAAAAGTGAGATATTTGTGTGGTGGCTCAAATTTTTCAAAGGAATTTAGAGGCCTCAAGTACTTACTGTACCTGGTATACAAATTTTCAAATGTTAAATTTACTGTCTTAAATCTTGGCCTTAGCTGAATTAACCAAAATTTGTTTATTTCAAACACGTTTGCATGTATATCCAAGAAAATCATGACGCCTATTATACAACGGATGAAGATTGAATAAATAATCGTTTATTTATGCTGAATCGAAAATTACAGCATCCTCGATGAACTACACATTTCCCAGCTTCTGTACCGTAATATCAGCGATCGTTTGCATAATGAGAAGTCATTAGTCGAAACTGGATAAATGATAAATAATTTTTTATTTTATAAGATATCTGCTTAAGCTTCAATTTTTTGAATTTACATCCCATAAAGCTTATTTTCCGGAAAAATGGACTAGCTTGGTACTTTCTATACAAGGAGATATACAGGCGCGTAATTACTGGCGTTATCGGTACTAGGTATATCGGCTCAGGTAGGTAGGTGAAGTAGGTAGATTACGTAGGCAGAAAAGCAGGAGTTCCTCGTGTTAAAGAGGCGTTAGCGTGTTTATCTTTAAAATAAGAAATAAGTAGAGAGAAGACGAAAGGATTGCGGAAGAAGCTAGAAAAATCTGCAAGTTTCCAGAAGCTGATTACGCATAGTTTAATGACATTAATCATTGGCTAACAAGAGTTTGTAATCATTTGTTTGAAATTAGAACATGTGAATGTACTAATAAATTGCAAAACCTTTCTCCTGGAGTGATAAATTTCATTTTTGTTTTCATTGGAAAGATTATTGGAAACTAAAAAAAATATTTCAACTTCAAGATTAAAGAAGAAATTTAAGCTAAAAAAAATAACAAGATGGTTTACCGAAAAAAAAACTAGGAATTCAATTTTGTTTTTGGTAATTTTCTTAAAAAATGATTATGAATTTCAGTTAGTTGCCTTAGTCGATGTAAAAACTGAAAAATAAATGGCTTTTAATATTCATATTGCTCGATATGAACCAATTATGATTCAATTTGGTTTCAGTTTTTAATTTATGTATGTCAATTTTTATCTGTGATTCAGATTTTTTATAAGATGTAAGGAAATTCAGCTAATTTATGTTAATAATCTTATTTAATGTAATTTATGATAAAAAGAATGTAAATAATAAATTTTGGTAAAGAACTTAGATAAGTTTAGAGTTTTATGGGACAAATTCCTACACTTTTTAATCGTAGGACAACAAAAATAATATTCATAGAAGTTGTATTTATCACAATAGACTTTTGAAACTTGAAAAAATACGCTGATAATGATTACGATTAAAAAATGTTGAAATTTTGAATTGTGAAAGTGATATGGGAGATCTTATACCTGATATAATTATTTTAATTTATTAATTTATTCAAGAAATTGATTATTAAAAAAAGTCAAATTTTTAAATTATTATTAAAGATAAGCTTGTTTTTCTTTGTATCTTAAAACTAAAATGTGAAATGTGGTCCAATCAATAAAAATGTCTCTGAAGAATTCTGACAAAATTGCCAACAAATAACGCAAAAAGCATATTTTTCTTAATATACCTCAAAATTATTGTTCACATTGAAAAATTAATAAAACGTAAGTTTTAGATCTGTATGAAATACATCTTTAATGTTTTATTGTTTTTTCGTTGAAAAAACCCTTCCCGACAAAAATTAGTAATAGGTTCAAAAAGAGGAAAATTTTTTTTGATATTTTTTTAATTCAGTGGAAATTTTTATTGCATGTGCTAAAACAATTTATCGAAAATCGTAATAACAATTTTCGACTAATTAAAAACTAAGTAGGATTTTCTTTTTTTAATTTTGTGAAAATTAATTTTTTTAACACATAAAAATATTCCTTTTTATTCTTCGGAAAAAAAGGTTTTTAAAATATTTACGAAAAACTCGAACCATTTTTCCAGATAGATACAAATAAACAATATTAAATTTATCCAAGAAATAAACAATTTCTTAAAAAGTTATTCTTTTTGGTAAAAAATCAATAGCTTTATTGAAAATTCTACTTTTTCGGTAGAAAATTCAATTATTTGATAAAAAATTGACTAATTTATTGAAAATTTATATTTTCGCGTTAGTTCCAATCTAAAATAATTTTTTTTATTGAACTATCAATTATTACATTTTTCGTTAAGAATTGATCTTTTTTTGTTGAAAATTGAATTTCTTGGTCGAAAGTTAAATAACTTTCTTAATAACTTTTTTTAAGTAGAAGATTCATAATTGCAGTAGAAAATTTATTTCTGCAAAAGGAAAATTATCTATTTTCTTTAAATGTATCCTTTTTAGTTAAAGTTAAATTATTTGGTGAAAAATTGTTCTTTTTTTTGTTTATAGTTTAATTCTTTTGTTGCAAAATTTCCGAAAAAGTTCAAAGTCTTTTTCTTTTTCACAAAAATTTCAAGTAATAATGGACTTCATTAAAATTATAAACTAAATTTTTTGTTTTTTATTCGGAATTTCAGGGAAATTATTATTTTTTTAATTAAATTTAAAAAAAGTTCTTTAATTTTAAGAGAAAAATACATAAAAAAATAATTAAGAAAACTAAAACCATTTCTCAGAAAAATACAAATAAGTAAAATAATTTACCATAAGAATAATAGAAAATTAGCACTTTTTGTCTATTCTTTGGAAAAATGTTGTACCTTTTCAGCCCTTTTGTAAATTCTTAAAGACCTTCTTATAAGTCTTCTAGTTTTCCGTACTTATATATAAACGAAATTTTCACTAGCGTTTGAGAAAAAAAAATTAAATTCAAGCTTTCTTTGAAATAATTTTGGAAATTTTTGGATAAAAAATAAAAAGTGCCTAATTAGGTCTTTTAAGTATCGGGAATGGTGATTATTAAGTTCCCATGATATCCATTAGCAAATTAAATTAAAAATGCCCACTGATTTTGAAAAGTATAATTTTTTTTTCACAATAATTTAAATTTTTCTATCGCAGTATTCTTTCTAATAAAATAATTAGGAGAGCAAAATTTTACCAAGTTGCATTTTAGGTTGACAGAAAATATTAGGACCCAAGACTCGTTAGATTACTGAAATTTGTATCATACGCTATTTTGCATTATCAGAAGATTTTTTAAACTTTAAGCAGTTTTAAATAACAAATGTAACGTAAATTTATTGTACTGGAAACTGAAAGTAATTTTGATAATAATCCACTTTCAATGATTTTGACATTTTATTAATCTTTAATTTTTAACGCCTTTCCTCTTTCATCTCTTATTTTATTATTTTGACTGGAAGTATTTACATCTCTCCTTGTTCAAATTTTTTTGCCTTTAAGTATAAAAATTTATTTTTTTATAAATTAAAAAAATGTTTTTAGTATTTGCATAAGACTTTCAGAATTTCAAATTATTTTCGTGATCTTTCAACGAAAACTGAACGTAGGAGGTGGCCGTGGGGCGAATAAAGCTAAAGAGGAGATCCTGTTAATTAGGAGCTAATTAATTGCATAATTAATGACTTTCGCACGCACCGGCAGCTCCACCTTTGGCGAGACGAACGTTTAGTTACAAGTGGTGCCGTGCATCTTATCATCGATTTTCAATACTTTTTAGTCCTGGATTATCTTGAAAATGAGCTACATCCTCCATTATTTCGCACGATGTTTGCTGACCGTTTACGTCTCTCATTATCATTCCTCAGCCATTGATTTTCTTTTAAATAAATCTGCAATAAGAGGTAATAATTATTTTAAATAATTATGAAAGGAAAGCAATACCTAGTGGAGAAAATTAGGGGCTCCTATCATTAACGTACTGCTTTTTCGATGAGGGCCCGATTAGACATTCTAGTAGTGTTGTAGAATTTTGCGATAATAAAATTTCATTTAAAAACACTTAGAAAAATACAAAACTTTGATTAATTGGGTTTATTTTAGTACATGTAGGTGAACGCATATAATAATTCGTAACTCCGTCATTTTTTCCATTTGAAAGTAAAAAAACACGCCTATTTGACTACTCTAAATAATTTTTTGAAATTTATTTATTTGACCAAAAAAATTTTCTGACGAAATAGACCAGTTCAAGAAATCTGTAGAATTTTCGACCAGAAAAGATAATTCTTAAACAAAATATTTAGAATTTCAACAAAATAACTAAGTTTTCAACAAATTTGTTGAATTTTAACCAAGGAGTTGAACTTTTAACCCGCAAAGATTAATCCTCAGCAAAAAGTGTATTAGCTGATATTTCAGCCGAAAAAAAATGCAGCAAAAGTCATGAATTTTGAAACTATAAAGAGATAAATTTTCAAACTTTAATGGAAAACTAAAATGTTGTAGAAAAAAAAATTCAAACAAAAAAAAACTACGAATTTGCATCAAAAATGTCAAATTTGCAATAGCAACAAATTATAAGTTTTTTAGTATAAAGATGAATTTTCAACCAGAAAGACGAATTTTTAACTAACAAAGATTTCTGAATCAAGCAAGAAATACAGTTGATCTAAAATTTTTAAATATAAATTTTAATCTACAAAATTAATTTTAAACAAAACAGTTGCATTTTTTAACCAAGGAGAATAAATTTCAAACGAATAGGATTAGGTTTCTACTAAAAAAACGAATTTTCAACTAAAAAATATAAGTTTTTAAGCAAAAATATAAAACTCATATTTTCATTTAAAACGACCAATTTTAAATAAAGAAACGTATTTCAATCAAAATAGTTCAATCTTCAACCAAAGAGAAGAACCTTCAACCAAAAAATAAATTTTTAACCATTTAGTTAACCTTTTACTGAAGTAGTTGAGATTTTAATGAAAAGGATGAATTTTTACCAAAAAAATTATTTTTGAACAAAGTAGTTCAATAAAATGAGACCAATTTTTAATAAAATAGTTAAACTGTCAACCAAAGAAGATTATTTTTTATTTAGGCAGTTGAATTTTATTATAAAAAGATTAAATTTCTACCATAAAAAATGGAATGGAATTTTAGTTGAACTTCTAAAAAAAATATAAATGATAAACAAAACGTTGGTTTTTTACCAAAATAGTCGAATTTTCAATGCAAAAAGTTAAATATCTAACGAAACAGTTGCATTTTTATCCAAATAATAAAATTTTTAACTACAAACATCATGATCAGGAGGAAGCAACTATAAATGAGAAATAAATGAAAATACCAATCGAATAAATTACTTAAAAGTTTATCAGGTATATTTGAAGTGTGTCTCTTATGAAAATTTCGACCGTTCTCCAGATTTTTGTTCAAAAACTCAACGGGTATAGTGTATCTCAAGACCCTAGAATCACAGGGTGTAATCTTTGATTTTTCCAAATCTAAAGAAAAGGCTTTTCAAAATTTTGTGATTTGTAAATGTAGTCGTTTACTGATAATAAACAGCGATTTTTCAAAAACTGTTTCCAGCAGGAATTATTAGAAAACTGATGCAAAATGTTACTCTAAAAAAGCTAAAACTTTAGAGCAATAAATCATAAAAATTTAAGTAATTAATCGATCTAGAGCAATGCTACATATGCATCTGGCGATGCGTGAATAATATACTATAAAAAGTGTAGTGGGTATACAAATTACAAGAAAGCCAAGAAAACCAAGAAAAGGGCTAAATGATGTTAAAAAGATCTTTTATTGTTTATGTCGCGAGAGACAAATGATATTCTCATGAGGAAAAACTAAAGAAGCCAATATGTCACAGCTAAAAGAAATCACACTCAAATTGTCCTCCCGAGTTAGTTCTGTAAACAAAATTGTAGTTGGTAGGATTCCAAATTTTACTATGTTCAAATTTAGTGCAGGCGCCATTGATAAAAAATTAAAGAGACATTGAAAAAATTTCAACAAATCCGATATAAAATAGTTAATTTTGAAAGAGGAAACAGAAGAAGCATACCGATCCATATTGATGGTTATCACCGATGTTAATCATCAGTTAAAGGATAAGTGATCAAGGCTTGTTCTGTAACCTCTTACAAAGTAAACTGTTTTATGTCTCCTTTGTTCAACACTCTTCAATGTATTGTTTATTTTTCATTGATGGAATGCACTAACTTCAAACACGATCAAATTAAAAACAAGACCAGTTACAGTGTTTCCACAGATCCAACTAAAGAAGACAATTTAAGAGTATGGTTTCTTTCCACTGCGACATAATCGCTTCTTGAACTTTACTGAATCCTTCTCTTTAACTTTGGATTTTTGTTTCCTGATGATCAGAGCAATTGTCTCTCAAAATGTTGATAATAAAGGACCTTAACATCATCAGTGTATTTTTCTGATTTGAAGTAGGTCATTTTTATACCCACTAAACTTTTTATATTAAATTTTAAGATAGAACATTATGGTTCAGAAGTATCACAAATAGCATATAAGCACCCTGAGGTTCTATAAGATCAGTATGAAATTCATTTCCTTTTCAATTTTCTTTTATGAAATATAAATTTAAATGTTAACAACATTTCTATACATTAACCTTTCATCATTTTGATGTTGCAAACCGTTCTGAATTTCGCACTGGTTATCTTTTTTAGTTTGCATGATTGCAATCTGAAAACGTAGCTCTAGATAGCACATTGTGGTTCTACAAACTCTTCCTGAATGTATTTCATTTCTCAAATATCAATTTAGATAATGCATTTTATAATAAGATTAACATTCTCAGGATAAATTTCATCAAACTGGCTTTTGATGTTATTAACTTATCCCGGTCAAAAAAGTGAGATAGCACCCTATGGTTTTAAGGTCACGAACTGTTATTACGAAAATGATAAAGAAGAGAAAGAAGTCTGAGATATCTCTCCATCTTTGAAGTTATCGGCCTTAGGATCGGCTGATAAAGAATCGTTGTTTACGTTATTACGTGGCCATAATCTAGCATGCGTTATTACATAAGAGTTTATTTATATCGTTGTAATTCTGTATAGGCTATACTCTATAGGATAGGAACGTGGTGAGATCGCCATTGTTGACCAAACAATGGCATTAGTAGTAGCGATAGAGACAGGTAGGCACACGTGGGAAAGTCGTACGTATAACGAGAGCGAACAAATATTATATTCCGTAATAATAAACTAAAGGCGATCGTATATAACGCAAAAGCATTAAACATTGTTTTCTGCCTTTCATTTCCATATGCAGATATTTAATACATGTGAATATACTGTATAAATTATATCTTCTGTCTTTATGTATCATTTATAATGTATACTGTTCAACCATACCTTATGGAAAGTTCGTGTCACTAATTTGCCAAAATAGACACTTACTTACAAATTGCTATCTGGTGGAATGAAATATATTGACCTGAGGATTCTAATCATAGTAAATGTCAGTTGATCAATTTGATCCTGAAATTGCATCAACATGATATGCAACGATTTTGTATTTATTTTTTAATAACCAATTAACCATCAGAATAAGCCGATTCTCAAGAACACTTACTTGTCATAAATTTTCGTGATTAGCAACTGTCGACTGTGAATTCTGATATACTACATCCACGTTATGAAATGCAAAATGAAAATTTCAAAATAAGCTTTCGAAAAAAATTTCTACGTTTTTCAACAAAAAACCATGTAATTTTTATAATAACTTCAAACGTATGAATCTACAGAAACACTTCTTAAAGGTAAAAAAATTTTAGAGCCATACAAATTTATGACCTAATGTAGCAAAATTGAAATTTTTTCCCCGAATTCCAATTCAAAATTCAAATTCAACTTATCTTTTTTGTTCTATTATTACTATACTATTTGGTTGAAAATTTAAGTAACTTGAAAATCAACAATTTTGTTATAAAGTCATCATTATTTTTATGAATTTTGTTTCGTTGATAATTGACATATTTGAATAAAAATGATCTTATTCGTTGAAAATTTATATTTTTCGTGTTGAAAAATCAATTTTTTTCTAAAAATTGCGACTTTTTGGCTTGCAATTTCAACAATTTGGTTGACACTTTTTTCTCTCTTAACTAAAGAATCATTTTTGGTTGGAGAATTAGCATTCCGAAATTTGATTCAAAATTCTTTTTTATTAATTGAACTGTTTCTTATTTACAATATTTTTTTTTGCGTATAAAACATGAATTATCAAATTCTTAGTTCAGGATTGCTTTTTTCGTTGAAAATTCATTTTTTACTTTAAAACTTTAACGACTTAGCTGAAATTTAACACTTTTATGAAAAATGAGATTTTTTTGTAGAATAATAATAATAAGATCAATAATAATTATATGAGAGAATTCACCTCTTTTTTTGAAACTTGAAGTATTTTTTAAAATTTCTTTTTGTTGTTAAAAATTGATAAAAAAATATAACTATTCCAATTGAAGATTCATCATCATATTATTATATTTTTTGTTGATAACTTATCTCTTTTCGTTAAAAATCATACTATTTGGTCGAAAATTAATATATATTTTTGTGAAATCAACAATTTTGTTATGACGCCATTACCTTTGTATTGAATTTATCTTTTTTATAATTAAAAATGGAAATATTTAACTGAAAATTAACTTACTTGTTGAAAATTCATATTTTTTGTGATTAAAATTCAATTGTTTTCTAAAAAATTCACATTTTTGGCTTGAAATTTTAATAATTTGTTTAACATTTTTTCTCTCTAAAGAATCGTTCATGGTTGGAAAATTAGCATTTGAAATTTTTTTGAAAATTTATTTTTTATTGTTGAATTTAACTGTTTCTTATTTAAAATATTTTTTTGTATGAATTATTATTCATCACATTCTTCGCTCAGGATTTTTTTTAAGTTGATATTTTTGGGTAAAACTTTTATCGACTTAGTTGAAAATTGAACATCTTTGTTAAAAATGATAATTCTGGGTGGAATTATAAAAATATTTATAATAATTTTAGTAGATAATTCATCTCTTTGTTTAAAATTTGCAGTTTATTGTAATTTTTTGTTGTTTTTAAACATTAAGTTTTTAATTGAAAATTTAACTATTCCATGTTTAATAAAAAATTTGAACTTATTTGCGTAAAAATTCAACTATTTAGTTATAATGCATATTCTTAAGTTAAAAATTCCACTATTTGGATGAATGTTCATCTTTTTTTTTAGTTGAGCTCTTTTGTTAAAACGTCGTTTTTTTAAATTAAACTATTTGATTCAAAAATAGTTTTTTTTTACCATAAAATTTTACTATTTCACTTTTTTATGAAAATTATTTTTTTTTAATTGAAAATTCAGTTATTTGATTAGAAGTTTATATCTTTTGGTTAAAAAATAAACTATTTTTTGATAAAAGGAAATTATCTTGAGCTAAAAACTATACTACTATATTTTTAATTCAGGAAATATTTTGTTTCTTTACAAATTTTATTATTGGTTTAATACTTTAATTCTACTGTTGAAGATAAAACAATTTTGTAAAAAAGTTATTCTTTTTTGGTGGAAGATTTAACTGTTGTGTCGAAAATTCGTCTTTTTAGATTAAAAATTCAATCATTTTGGTTTAAAATTTAACAATTCGTTTAGAATTTTTTCTCTTTTCACTGAAGGATTTTTCTTGGTTTAAAATTCAACGCTTTTAATAAAAATTCATTTTTTTTGTTGTGAAAAATTTTTACTATTTTATTTTAAAATTTATTTAGTTAAAATCTATCCTTTTAGCTGAAAATTCAATTATTTTGTTCAAAGTTTATATTTTTCATCAAAAACTATATTCCTTTTCTTCAAAATTAGATTTCCTGTTAGAAAATTTTCCTATTTTGTTATAAAAAATTACTTCGTATTTAATTTTTTAAGTTAAAAATTAAACTATTTGGTTGGAAATTCATGCAGTTAGATGGAAATTCGATTTCATTGGTAAAAAATGAATTATCTAGGTTAAAAATGATTTTATTTTTATAAAAATTCAACTACTGCTAGTAATAATCTTTCTACTTGAATTTCATATTTTTCTTTAAAAATCAAATTATTTTTAGTGTAACATTAATACTTTTCTATTGAAAAGTTTACTATTATATTTTTAGCGAAGAAAATATCTTTTTTGTGTGAAAATATTATTTGGTCAAATATTTAATTATTCTCTTGAAAATTCAACAGTTTGGTTAAAAATGTTTTCTCTCTTGAATTATGAATCTGTCTTTTTTGAGAATCTAACTCATAAAAAAGCATGTTTTCCGGGGTGATAATGTTCAATCGGAAAATTTCATTATTCTAGTTAAGGTTAAATCATTTTAGTTTAAAATGTATACCTTTAGGTTGAGAAAATTACAAATCATATCGAAGTGGGAGACGAAACGAGGCAAATCCAAAAAAAAACTTCTTAAGAAAAAGAAACAAATTAATTTTGAGAGCCATAGAGTTTTGTATACAGCTCAATATAATAAGATCGAAATTTTTCTCACATCCTGAAATACAAGTTTTTCTAATACATCACTTATTTAAAAAATACTTTGTTGGTCAGGACTAGCCTAAGAATTTTAAAAAATCATAATAAATACAACTCACCAGATATTGACGAATTCGTTTGAAAATTAATTTTTAATCCCACAAAGTGGATCATTTTGATCTGATGTTGATATTTAGAATCATATGCAACGATTTTTTATCTCAGGATTGACTGTAAAATTAACTGATTGTTCTAAATAGATTTTAGTAAAAGAAAAAAATAAAAGTAGAATCTGCTTTTATTGTCTTTAGTTGTATATTTTAGAGAATAAAATCAGTCTTGATCTTATAAATGTTAAATGTTATCCCAGTAGGAATATAAACAGTCACAGTGTCTCTTAGACGCTCGAGATTATATTTATGCGCGACCTATCGATCCCTAGATGTTCAACATTTTCCTGCCGTGCGACATATTATGCCCCTTAGAACTTATGTTTTATCACACGAGGTATTGGCGATCCCAGAACATTTATTGTGTTCAGTATCGGCAGCTCTATGGCTTTCTGCTGAAGCAATGGCACTAATGCTTTCAGGAGACAAGCATTGTTGACTAATTTTTCATTCCGTTTTTTGCCCTGACTGACATTCAATAAACGATGAGAACTTGCGATCAATTTTCTCTCTGTGATTTCAACAGACTGGAATGAAGAGTAAAAATATGCTTCAATCGTAAATTTCTCTAATGAGGTACCAACTGTAAGAGATCCAGTGATCTGGATGAATAAGCATTTTAAGTTAGGTGAAAAATCCAGGATCTTCGATCCTTTTCTTGGATAATTAGGTTTACAATTTATTTAGAATCATTGATTTAACACAACTATCTAGAAAATATCTAATATGATAAGCCATTGAATGATCACAGTTTACACTAGTTCTGCGCTAGACTTATTATAAAGTTTACTGCTACCTTACTACTTAAAATTAAATTACGAAATTCAAATTATCAGAACGGAAAAATAAACTGTCCAATAAAACGTAATATTTATGTGAGTATGTGCGCCTGCAACAATATGGAGTAGGAATTCTGGTGAAGCAACTTTAAAAATAAATCTACTACCTAGAAGTTATGCTCGCAATTATTTTCTGCAGTCACAATTAAATAACAGCATATATCTTTCGAACAAAGTAAATACACCAGTGACTTTTAAGAACTCATTTAAACCTTAATCGTGACTCGTAACTTTTACCCCCTGATGTAAACCGTGCGATTGTTTCTTTAGAAAAATTGGTAGAAACCCATATCTAAAATTGTTTAAGATTGAATTATGTGTGATAGGTTTATCTATAAATTCATGTTTATAGTACCAGAAGCTGTTTTATATGACTTCAATTCATGGCAATTAAAACTCATCCAATTTATTTGAAATCTCTGAGATCATAATTTTGTGTCATAAAAGATTTCTCGATAATTTATGCTTTTGAACTATGGTTTAACATCCGCTTATTCGTGATTCGTTTACGACCTGCAATCAATATAATTCTCAAAACATAAAATATGGACATCTCGATTTTTATTTTCTTCTAAAATGGTTCGAAACCGGCGGATGAATATGTTATATGAAGGTATTGAGGAGGAAAGAGAAGATCGAAATGCTGCTCGATAATAGCGAGATTATCATAAGGATTATAGAAAAGCTCTTAAGACATATGAATGGCTCTAGCATTCTTACGTGATACTTGTCATCAAAGAGATATAGACTTGCATGATCGTTTTCTTACATATATTCATATGCATATTTATGAATTTATATCCACATTTCTACTTCCATTCATATCTGGCGATATGAGCTCATATATGAACATGTTTTCAGATAGTACCTAGAAAAAACATGATCATGAACAAGTACTCGAATATATGACCAGGAGAAAAAAATAGAATCGAGCGCAACTTGCAATTAGTTTACGTGAACTGGTCGATAGGGGCTTATCAACATCCCGGAAGTTCAAGGATGTTCTATGTTCATCCAACTTAGCAGGAATCCCAGCTTTCTGAAACAGTGAATCACTCGCTTGGGTGCACTCGTTCTTCGACTATCTCGCGACATTTTTTTACAAGTAGTCGTTAAGAAGTTGAACCAGTGAAATACGAGCCTGATTTTCATACATGACAAGCAAATATGTAGTATGCAAATGAGAAAAGTGTATCATGGTTGTTGAAATAATTTCAAGGTGCAGAGAAAAAACTAGGGCTTCAATTAGAACCAATTTTTTTGTTTGCAAGGAGCTGCGACAAAAAAGAATCTATCTTGCTGGAAAGAAACCAAAAATAATAAATAGTTTGTAATGGAACCAAAGGATGGATTGAAATTGTTCTAATAAAACCTTTTTGTCACTTCTCTCTTGAATCACTTCGAATATTTCAAAAGTTTATAATCAATATTTTACTTCACAATTCGGAATAAATAGTATTGCAATAGGAAAAAATTAATAAAGAAACTAAGAGATTACAAGGGGTATCGAAATATTTCAAAGAATTTGAAATATTTAAGGCTATTCTAAGACTCCAAGACTTTTTCAATAGATTTCAATGAATTGAAGGATTTTAAAGGATTAACAAATTTTTGTCTTTTTTTAAAGATTACGAGGAATTTTAAAGAGATTTTGTAGATTTCAAGGAATATCAAAATATTTCAAAGAATTTGAAATATTCCTGAGTATTTTAAAACTTAAAGGTTTTTCAATAAATTAAAAAACATTAATTTTAAAGGATTTGAAAAATTTTGTGATATTTGTAAAGATTGGGAGGAATTTTAAAAAGGATTTCAAAGATTTCAAGCGATATAAAAAAATTAGAAAGATTTAAGAATATTTTACAACTCTGAGATTTTTTGAATCGATTTAGAATTGAAGGTATTTTGAAGAATTTTGAAGATTTTGTGGTATTTTCAAAGATTTCGTGAAACTTTTAGGAGACTGTAAAGATTTCAAGCAATATCAAAATCTTTCAAAGAATTTGAAATATTTGAGGGAGTTTTAAGCCTCCAATATTTTTAAATCGATTTCAATAACTAAGAGGGAAATATTAAAGGGTATTTTAAGACTTAAACGATTTTTCAAACAATTAAAAAAAAATTAATGAAATTTTAAAGGATTTCAAAGATATAATGGTATTTTTGAAAGATTAAGGGGAAGTTAAAGATTTTAAGGAATATACAAATATTTCAAATACTTTAAAATATTTGAGTGTTTTAAAAGCTGAATATTTTTCAATCGATTTCAATAAATTACAGAAAAATAGTTTAAACTTTAAAGATTTTTCAATATATTATAGTGAATTGAATGATTTTAGAGGATTCCAAAGATTTTCTGATATTTTCAAAGATTCCGAGGAATTTTAAAGGGATTTTCAAGATTTCAAGTAATATTAAAATTTTTTAAAGAATTTCAAATATTTCAGGGTGTTTTAAATGTTCAATATTTTTTAATGGACTTAAATAATTATGAGGAACATAGTTCAGGGTATTTTAGGGCTTCAAAGATTTTTTAACCGACGTCCACATTTTTATGGTATTTTTAAAGATTCCGAAGAATCTTAAAGAGAACAGGAAGATTTTGAGGCATGTCAACGACTTTAAAGAATTTAAAATAGTTAAGTGTGTTCAAGACTTCAAAGATTTTTAAATAGGTTTTAATAAATTAAAGAAATTTAAAAGATTTCAAAGATTTTGTGGTATGTTTAAAGATTCCGAGAAACTTTTAGGTGAGTGTAAAGATTTAAAGCAATATCAAAATCTTTAAAAGAATTTTAAATATTTAAGGGTGTTTTAAGCGTCCAATATTTTTCAATTGATTTCAGTAACAATTAGAAGGAAAATAGTTCAGGGTATTTTAAGACTTTTAAGATTTTTCAGCCGACTTCAATAATTTAAGAGATTGTAAAGGATTTCAACATTTGTGTGGTATTTGTAATGATTCCGAGGAATCTTAAAGAGAATAAAAATATTTTGATCGATGGCAAAAGATTTCAAAGAAATAAAAATAATTAAGGGTATTTTAAAACTTCAAACGTGTTAAAATAGATTTCAATACATTGAAGGATTTTAGAGGATTTCAAAGATTTTGTGATATTTTCAAAGATTGCGAGGAAATTTAAAGAGATCTGATAGATTTCATGGAATATCGAAATATTTTGAAGAATTTGAAATATTTTAGGGTGTTTTAAAATTACAATATTTTTTCGTCGGTTTCAATAATTTGTAGATATTTTCATTGATTAAAAATATTTCATCGTATTTTTAAAGATTGCAAGGAATTTTAAAGAGATTGAGAAGATTTTGAAGTATACCAAAAGGTTTGAATGAATTTAAAATATTTGAGTTTTTTAAAATATTTCAAGATTTTTCAATCGATTTTAATCATTACAAAATATTTTAAAGGATTTCAAAGATTTGATGGGATATCAAAATATTTCAAAGAATTCAAAATATTGAAGGCTATTTTAAAGATCTTAAAAGAAAGACAGTACAAAGGAAATGTGACCGCTTTTAAGATAATTTTGCGCGGTGCTATTTGAAATTATATAATATACACTTGCAATATTACATTATTATTAAATTTTTTTAAAAAGTTTGGCATTTCTTCTATGCAATATAATCTGTTTTAAAAAAGTATAAAAAACTGTTATGAATATTTATTTGTATGATTACTCATAGTGAGAAAAAAAAAATTTTTGGTTTTATATCGTGTACAAAACTACGAATTTTTCCGACGTTAGGTGAACATTGAAGATCACTGTTTCACTTCAGAAGTGAACTGCAATGTTTACGAAACGTCCGCAAAATTTGTAGTTCTGTACACGATTGGAACCCAAAATATCTCTTTTCACTAAAATGAAACATAATGAAAGTATTAAATCTATTATTATTCATAGTAGTTGTTGGTTTTGAATAAGCCCGCGCTTTTTGGCACATGCGCTGTTAAAAATGCCGATAGCCGCCAATGGCTATCTATCAGATATTATCTAACTAAAAAGGAACCCTCAAAAAGAGTTCCTTTAAAGTCTCAGTTCTAAAGGATGCCAACTATTACTTGAGCCGCAACATTATTCAACCCTCAGTTTTTTCTGTGTGGTAAATGGTTTTACAGATTTTCTTTAATATCATAAGGAAAAAAGTGTCCTTTCAAGAAAGAATGTTTTCTTTTAAGAGATAAGTTGTCTTAAATGCAGGCTGTACAAAGACTTAGGTAGGGTTATTGTTAATTAATAACGTAATTTCATACTTTAAACTTATAGGATTTTGCAGATAACTAATGAGACATCTACAAATTCTATATTTTATTGTCCGGTTCACAAGAGGCAAGATTGCTTTCAAGAAACAATTGGAACAGTAATAGCTGGTCATCATGGAAGTTTAACCACACTAGAAACGAGCGAGCATTGTTGACTTAGAAAGCCGACGGATAATTGCGTTAGGCATTGATCGCTTATACGATCGGACAAGTCTATAACCGATTGTATTGCACGATTCGTTACAGCATTTCTCCGAAGTGCTTCAACTCCTCCAGGTGCGTTCGGCTCTTCTGCAGCTTCAACATGCTTGACATCAAGATCACGCGGCATAGCTTTATATACAGTTTTATTCTAGAGAGATCATCGATCATCATTAGCTGCTGCCTCTTTCTCTCTCTCTCTTTCTCTATTTCTCTACACGACTATTATGTTCATCCCACTGACTCCTACAGATCGTTTCAGCAACCTAGTTTGCGAAATCACGAACCTCATATTCAAACACATTACTGTTAGTCACAGCCACATTTTTTAACTCTGACACAAATCATTGTCAATTCGTTTTATGAAGAACTGCAACCTTTTAATACCTAAAAATAAATTTGAAACATCCTACCATTTGCAGGTAGTTGTACCCACAACTTCGAATAGTAGTAAGTCTTACATCTAAACCCGAGTAAAAATGCCTTGACTTGAGATTGACTTGAATTGCTTCCAATCAAGACATGCTAAAGTCGAAAAGTTCGACTCAAGCATGTCTCAGTTTTGAGATGGAGCCGGACTTCAAATTATGTCTTGGAGACAAGTTTCTATGTCTTGAAGACGAAAAGGGTAATTCTAACTGTCATAAAGGCTAATCTTTGTTAATGA
>NC_046660.1:51889672-51946674 GCF_010883055.1 Belonocnema kinseyi
CTTCTAGAAAGTTACAATTTTTATTTGTTTGAAGAGAAATTTTAAAGGTTATACTTGCTCAGAACCGCAGATTCTGAATTTTCTAATTAAAAATAACTAATTTGATGATTAAAAATTTGTCAGGTCGAAGCATGTTGGCTTGGGAATACAGGCCTCACGGTTCCTATCGGATGAAATATAGGAACCAATGGGCACTTTTTGTCACGCTTATAGAGTACTTTTTTGCGATCAAACGTTTACCAATTTAGGATAAATTCATAAGACTTGAAAACAATTCAATTTGAATTTAAATGGATGAGAAACAATTCTAAAATTAAAAGAAAAAGATCATTGATTTTGGTGAAATTGGAATGAATTTCGAGGACTTTAAGGTAAGCGAGAGGAATTCGATAAAATAAAAAAATGATATGTAAATTAAAAACACATTAAAATGAATTAAGAACAATTTAGAAATATGAAAAAAATTCATTGAATTCAGTAAATTAAAAAATAAATAAGAAAAATGCAAGAGCATTCAAAAGAATTTGATGAAATGTATAAGAATTCAAGGTAAGGTTAAAAGAATTTAGGATCGAATAAATAAAATCTTCAAATTCAAACCAATCTATTGGATAAAATAGAATTGAGTGAATTTAGAAGAATTAAAATAAATTACAAAATTCAAGAGAATACCAAACAATTTAAAAGAATTCAGGGTGAATTCGAAAAAATAATTTCAATTATTTTAAAACCTTTGAAATTCTACTGATTTATAGCCAAGAAGGAATTCAAAACAATTGGAAATAATTGAAAAGAGAATTTTAAATTCTATTGATTTTGGTCAAATCTGAATAAATTTAGAGGAAATTAGCGAAAACGAGAGAAATTTGACGAAATTCATAAAAAATCAAGCTGAATTTAAAAAGGCAATAAGGTGAATTGAAAACAATTGAAAAATATGAAAAAATTATCTCAATTTTCAAATGAGCTTAGAAAAATTGAAGAGAATTCAAAAGAATATGATGAAATGCCTTAAAATTAAACGTGATTTTTAGAGACTTCAAGATGAATTAAATAAAATCTTATTAAAATACATTGAATTGGGTACAATTCAGTGAATTTAAAAAAATTCAAAAGAATTCAGGATGAATTAGTACTAATTTAGGAGAAAAAACTTACTAATTTATATTGAAAAATGTGACTAATTACTGTATAGCAATTAAGAATAATTCAAATGAAATTAATATAATTTCAAAAAATATCTTAAAACCTTATATGTCTGGTAAATTTTTTTCATATCTTTCAACATTTTAGTAAATTCTTAAACTTAAAATCTTTCAAACAGTTAAAAATCTCTTCAAATCGTTAAAAAAAAATTTTGGCATCATTTAAAAATACCTCAAATATTTTAAATGAAATGCTCCTGAAAATGCTTTAGAAGTTTTAAAAATACCATAAAATCTCAAAAATCCCTTCTGATTATTGTTATCTATTAAAAATTTCTAGGAATCTTGAAAAATAATATGAAATATTTTAAAAGAATTCAAGATAATTTAAAAATAGATATATATCTGAATTGAATGGTGACTAGCTCAAGAATTAAGATTTTGAAAAAAAGTGAAAAGTTTTTCACAGTTATTTCTTACAGAAACCCTTGATTTTTTATATTTTTTTTAATATGACAGACTGTTGCTATCTTTGAACTTATTATAAAATTTTTTTTGTTTCATTGCGGAGTGAAAATAGGGTACCATAGGGGCATTAATTATGATTTTGAATTTCATTTTAATCTCATTTAAATTTTTTATATTTTGAAACTTACAGGAAAATCCACGACAGTAGATTTAAATCAATTTAGTTATCAAATTAAGTAGAGATCTACTTTTCTCGGTTTAATTTTTATATTTATATTGACCCTGAATGAGCTTAAACTGGTATTTGATTTCATGTGGATCTTCCTTCAATATTGATAGTATTTTTTAATTAGTATAAAATTA
This sequence comes from Belonocnema kinseyi, assembly GCF_010883055.1. Taxonomy (NCBI): domain Eukaryota; kingdom Metazoa; phylum Arthropoda; class Insecta; order Hymenoptera; family Cynipidae; genus Belonocnema; species Belonocnema kinseyi. The sequence continues at coordinate 51,891,649 of NC_046660.1, forward strand.
TAATTAATAATTAATTTAAACTATTCAATAACTCAAATTAAATGAAATTAAGTTATACTAATTAAATTATTATATAATTAAATTAAAGTTCATTAATAATTAATAAATTATAATCAATTATGTATTCAATTATATAAGAGAAAATGTACAAATTCACCAAATTTGAACATGTTGATGTTCTTTAACTTTATTTTAAAAGTATAACTTTATGTGTGCAACTTGATATCCGTGATTTTGAAAGCAGTATTTTCGCCTGCACAAACTATCAGTGAGTAACTTTGAACCAAGAAGTTTATTTTTCAAAAAAAAAAAAAATATATATATATGGATTTTTAATGAAAAATTTAATAGTTCATATTGCAACCGACAAAGATTTGTAAGCAAGAGGATTAATTTCTACCAAAAGGAACGAATTTTCAAAGAAATTTTTTAATTTTCACTGAAAAAACGTACATTTTCCACTGAAAATTGAATAAATAAATTTTCCATTGCCTGCCAGTTGTATTTTTTGCCAAAAATGATGACAATTATGCAAGAAGAGATGAATTTTCAATAAAAAAAACGAATGTTCAACACAATAGTTAACAAAAAAATGTTCAGCTAAGGAAGAAAGACAATTTTAATAAAATTCTTAAACTTTCGAAAATGATTCTCAATAAGGATGAATTTTTAACAAAGCTGTTAAGTTTTCAATAAAATAATTATATTTTGAATAAAAATAATATAATTTTCATCCAAAAAGACAAATTTTTAACTGAACTTTTGTCTTTTTGGATGAAAATTATATTATTTTTATTCAAAATATAATTATTTTATTGAAAACTTTTTATTTTTTGCCAAAAATGATGACAATTATGCAAGAAGAGATGAGTTTTCAATAAAGAAAAACGAATGTTCAACACAATAGTTAACAAAAAAATGTTCAGCTAAGGAAGAAAGACAATTTTAATAAAATTCTTAAACTTTCGAAAATGATTCTCAATAAGGATGAATTTTTAACAAAGCTGTTAAGTTTTCAATAAAATAATTATATTTTGAATAAAAATAATATAATTTTCATCCAAAAAGACAAATTTTTAACTGAACTTTTGAATTTTGAATTTAAAAAGGTACAATTTAACCCAAAAATTAAATAATTAAATTTTCAATTGAAAGAATTAATTTTCAATCAACATAGTTCAATTTTCAAGCAAGGAAATACATTTTGAACTAAAAACCGAAAATGTGTATTTTCAACTAAAAGGTTAATTATGAACGGAACAAGATTAGTTTTTTATCAGCATGCTGCATTTTTAACTAAAAATTATTTTTTAACAAAATTGCTGATTGCCCCAGTGATAAAGTACTCACTGAAATTATGAATCTCAAAACAAAAAAAAAAAAGAAATTTCAAGCAATCAGTTTAACTTTGAACCAAGGAGTTAAATTTTCTGTTTGAAAAGATAACTTTGTAATAAAAAATGTAACAGTTTACACTTGAGAAAATTATTTGTCACTTTAAAATTGTAAAAGTTGAATAAAACGAAAAAGGTGAATTTTCATGAAAACACATTAAAATTTTATTTTTAAATATTTTAGGTTGTTGTTGAAGTGAGACCCAGTTAAACTTTTGTATATCAAATAATAGTCTTTGAGGAAAGTGACTGAATATAACTTTTTGAGTAATGGGGCTTAGTAATCAACGATTTTATTTGAATTTTTTGTTTTTACTTACCATGCTCCTAAGGCTAAATTAAAATTAAATAATGTTTACAAAATTTGTTAGTAAAACTCTTATGTGAACTATAGCAATTTTACTTAAAAATCTCTTTTACTCTAGGATTGCGAATGATATTATAAATCCTGTTCGATTAAAAATGTCGAAAGATTGGATATTCACGTTGCTTAAAAGCTTATAGATTCTTCAGCCCAAGAGGCTATTCTTTCATCTTTGCTAATTAATTTTCAATTGTCTTACTGTTTTTGGATGATTTTCAGCACTTTTGTATTTCAAAAAATAAAATAATAAAACAATTGTATATTATTTAGTTCTCGTTCATTCTCGATCGCACTGCGATAATCTCGTTTAATCGAGGCGAGACGAGATGATACGAGACAAGACGGAACGAGAATTAGAATACTAAAACAACAATCATTCTCGTTATCGTCCATTTCTCGCTCGGTATGCAACTCGAGGGAAGACAGCTGACAAACATTATAAATAAATTTTGGGTAACTTACATCTGAGTCGTGATGCATATTTGCAGAAGGTGTAGACAAGTGGCTAGATGAGATTAAACAGGTTCCCAGGTGATTTGCCGGATGGATGGGCCTGAAACAAAATATGCGATATTAATTCGCGACTCACCTCGATTCCGCCAGGTAATGGGAATCCTTATGCCATGAAATAGGTATTGGTATAGAAACATGGAAGATGGGAGTGAGCCGATATCTTGCGATTTCGCAACGATTATTACCGACCGAGGCACTTGAGACTTATGGCATCGATATGTTCTCCGGGATACTCATTTATACTACCTTGGCGTATGCGGAATCGAAATCGACCTCAAGCTAAGGACACTCACCTGTACCGAGATACCTGAAAGGACGTTACCTGCACGCGTGTCCCTTGTTATTGTCACTGTACTAACGCAGGATCCTGTTTCATGACGGATTTATTCACGTGGCTAATCGTTAATGCACGCACTATTTTACTGGCTCAGATTCAATTACAATTTTTATTTCCATTCGCTTGTTCATACCCTGTCTGATAAAGGACATACGAGTAAGGCGTTATGGACAAATACATTGGAAAAATTGTTGGTTAGGCCAAGTATTTAGTTTGTAAGATAGGGTTATGCTATTTTATGAGATGATACTGACATCTTATCAGGGGGAAGAACAAACACATTGGTGGTAGTGACTATTCAATTAGTACCAGTAACTATTAAAATGGTTCTTCTAACTAGTAACATGATTTTCCCAACTAGTAAAATGGTTGTCTGAACTAGAAAATAGTTGCACCAGCTAATGAAATAGCAGTATTATATTGTGCCAACTAATTAGTTAGCCTAAGTAACCCACTTTTCAGTTTACTTAGCTATGAAAAGCTAAAACGGCCTGAATCTACGTTTTAGGAAAATTGAGTTAACCTTTTGTAGCATGGTGGAAATACCGTCTTCCCACCTTTTTTCATATAATTTTTTGCGATTTCAGAGTAGTTTTTATTAGATTTTACACAGGTTTTTTTTTAATTCCATGCTCGCAGGATTATAGAAAATTGAAATTTTTGTGCGAAGGGTTTACATTTTTTACATAATTTGTTAATACTTATAAACAAAGATGAAAAAAGCCTTTTTTGTTGAAAAAATTCATTATTGAAAAAACTTTCCATTATATCCTTATGAAAATCGGTGTTTTAGGGTTTTCGGGGTCGCTCAATACGAATCTGAACTCAGATTTTGAAAATTCAAAATGGCGGATCCACTATGGCTGCCGAGATTGGGAATATTTTTGGATTTTATCTGAAAATTGGTATACAGAGGTTTTTGTGGTCAGTGATCACGAATATGAACTCAGATTTTGGAAATTTAAAATGGTGGATCCAAGATAGCGCCCGAAACTTGGAATAATTTTGGATTTTTTTCCGAAAATCGGTATACAGAGGTTTTCGGATTCGCTGATCACGAATCTGAAATTAGACTTTGAAAATCCCAAATGACGGATACAATATGGCGGTCAAAATAATAAAGTTTTTGGATTTTTTTTAAAAATAGTGTATAAGGATTTTTGGAGTCGCTGATCACGAATCTGAATTTAGATTTTGAAAATTCAGAAAATTGGAACTAATCCGTGTTTTAGGTGAGTAGGTGAATATTTTTTCAAGCCTTAATATTCTAAATATTTGCCATTTTGAATACAGATTCAAGATCAGGGACCCCCTGTTTGTGCCAACTTTCAAAAAACAATTTTGAAATATTTTGAATTTTGGCCCGCCATTTTGAATGTTCAAAATCTAAGTTTATATTCGTGATCAGAGATACCAAAAACCCCTGAACCTCAGTGTTAAAAAACAATCCAAATTTTTCCCGCCATATTGGATCCGACATTTTGAAATTTCAAAATCTGAGTTCGGATTCGTGATTAGCGACTCCAAAAAAAACCCTTTATACCAATTCTTTAAAAAAATCCAAAAATATTCCAAATTTAAGTCGCCATATTGGATCCACCATTCTGAATTTTCTAATCTGAGTTCAGATTCGTGATCAGTGATCCCAAAAACCCCCGTATACCAATTTTCAGAAAAAAAATATGCCAAACGTTAGCCGCCATGTTGGACCCGCTATTTTGAATTTTAAAAATCTAAGTTCAGATTCGTAATCAGCGACCCCAAAAACCCCTATGTACCAATTTTCATGAAAACTCGTTTCCCTGAAAAATGTATGCCGGAAAGGGTTAAATCAAATTCGTAAAATATTTCGAAAATTAGCGTATTTAAATTTAGAACATTTGGGATAGAAAGTACTCCATTGTTTATCCAAATCCAACATTTAACAACGTACTATTTATTGCAAATATTTCGACTAAAGTTTAAGTTTTAGGCATAGCCATAAAAATATTGTGTTTTTTCTTTCAATTAATTGTAACTTACTTGTGACAGATATCAAAGTATTTATTTTATACCATCTTCTTAGCTTAAGTGTTCTAACTTCGTCAAAATTTTCATTCCATTATCAAATGCGCGCGTATCTATCTTTTTTGTTCAAATATCGCTTTTTAAACTAAACCTCCAAAATACAACAAAAAATATCTCAATTCCTTGCAAATTAATGCACTTATTATTATCAATATATAATATATTAATTATAATATATTATTAATCAGTTCACTTTTTCCCTCCAATGTTAAAGGAGGCAGTTTTGGTATAATTTGACTGTTTTTATGAATAAGATGATTGAACGACACTGCGTAAAAAAAGTTGGATGAAAAAAATCTATCTAAAGATATTACAACTTAGAGGTCAGTCCAGCAGGAAATTCTTTTAATTGCTGTAATTTGGGGTGCCAAAGTTACATTTTAACCAAAAATAGGATTGTTAAATTTTCAGTTAAAAAAATATAATTTTTAACAAAATGGTTACATTTGAAAAAAAGAAATGAATTTTCTTTAAAAACGATAATAAATAAAGAAACAGCGTGATTCAAAATATTGAATTTTTAAGTAAAACACGAATTTTTTACCAGAAAGTTAAATTTTTATTTTGAAAATATGAATTTCCAACAAAAAACTTAATTTCCAATCAATTAATTAAACTTTATACTAAAATAGTTTAATATTGAACGAGGAAGGTTAATTTTTAACCAAAAACTTTAATTTTTAACAAAATAAATATATTTTTAACTAAAAAGTTGTGTTATCAACTTAAAGATATGAAGTATTATTCACAAATAAAATAGTTAACTTTTAAATTAAAAAAGTAACTTCTAACTAAAAAAAAAAAACAAAATTTTTAATAAAATCGTGAAATTTTTAAACAAGTAGTTGAATTTCTTCCAATTAAAGAAATGAATTTCTGATTCAAACGATTAACGTTCAATGACAGAAAATTACGTTTTAACAAATTAAACAAATGTTTAAACGAATAGTTTAATTTTATACCAAAAAAGATTAATTATCTGCGAAAAATTTATTAAGTGATATTTCAAGCCGGAGAGATTTCAATTTTTAATAAAAAAATTATGTTTCTGAGGAAAGAACTTAATTTTTGTCCAAAAAAAGAATTTTTAGAAATGAATAATTTTTTATTTAAGGAAGAAAAGATGTCGAATAAGTTGTTGTAATAGTAGAACAAAAAGACGTATTTTATATAAAAAATTGAAATTTTCAGCCTAAGAATTCAAATTTGTAATTAAAAAATTTATTTTCAGCTAAACCGCTGAGCATTCTACCTAAATAGTTAATTTTTCTACCAAATTAGAGGAATTACAAACCGAAAAATTAACACTCCTCAATTTTTTTGAAATTTTAGCTTGAAAATATGGATTTTCATACGAAAAGTTAATTTTCTACGAAACATTCAAATTTAAAATCAAAAAGACGAATTTTCTATGAAATAGTTGAAATTTCAGTTTAAAAATATGGCATACCGAAAAAGATACAATTTTTATCCAAAGATATGAATTTTTAAATTAGAATAACTAATTTTAAACCACGTGAAATTTTTCAGTTAAGAAAGAAAAAAATGTCAACCAAATTGTTAAATTCTGACTAAAATACACAAATTATGTATAAAAAGTAAAATTTTTAAACCTAAAATAAAAGTGTTTAAGAGAAAAAGTTATTTTGAAACAAATAGTTTAATTATGAAAAAGGTTGTATAGTTAAACAAAAAGATTAATTCTCAAAAAAACCAATGCATTTTACATAAAACAGACAAAATTTAGAATAAAAGTTGTTCTTGAAATTATGAAGACGTACTTTATACAAAACAGTTAAACCTTTAACCTGGAAGCCAAAATTTTTACAAAAAACTTAAATTTTTAACCAACAATGACTACAGTAATAAAATTATTGAAATTTTACAAAATGGTTACATTTTAAACCAAAAAATAACATTTTAGTCAAAACAAATTTGTCTATCGAACAAAAAAATAATAGTAGAATTTGAAACTTTAAAAAGCTAAATTTTTAACGAGAATTTTTCCTCAAAACCCCAAATTAATATTCCACTGAACAATTTTTTTTTATTTTGGACTAAGCAAAGTATGTTAATCTATGCAATACTTTAGGTCCTGATTATTTGACCTTTATTTAATTAACAAAATTTATTTGTATGTTCGTCTGCAATGTTTATATATTCTTAGTAATATTAGAGAAGGGTCGAAGAAAATCTTTCAATATTTTATATGTAGAGAAGAGGGAGGGGGTCTCTGATATTCCCACAAGGAATAATAGAAAAAGTTTAGATAGGCTCATATCAGTATCCAGTTTATGAGTACATTCAATTTAAAAATGCTAAATCTTTCTCCATATTGAGTTAGGATCTTCATCAGAGTGAATGATTCAGTCGTTCTATGTAGGTCTATCTATGTCTATCTAGGTCTATCAGTGCTTTCTGTCTCTGAAATAACATAAATATCACGTACCCGTATAAAGCAAACGAAGTGAAGTTATCAAGACTTGAGTTGTGCATCTGGGGAGATCAGATCGCGCGATGAAGCTCCCATTATGATCGGCAAAGGGTTTCGATTCGATTTATTGCGGGAATCTGAACGAAACATGATTGTTTCTTCAAGCGATGTGGGTCGTAACTTCTAGAAACGTCGAAAATATCCGATGGAAGAATGCGCGTCTCCCTAGAGCCTGTTAGGCCTCTCTGGATTATTCCTTGCTTCCCACGATGCTTCAGACACTTAAATTGCTAATTACACTTCTACATTTCAAGTAGAAGACTGTGGTGCGCATCGTTATGCGATTTCCGGTGTTTCCAAGATTTTGCCGCGGCACCCTTAAGGTTGTCGCGGCCGTTGCCGTGAAGACATTGTAAACGAGCGTAAAGCTGGATGGATTTCTTGGTTGAACGAGCCATAATAGTCGTCAGGGGACAGTCATCACCCAGGCGCTAAAGAGCCTTTGAAAGGAGAGCAGAAAATAGTCCAGAATATCGGGTGCTTCTACTAAAACAATGGGTTTTTCGCGTCAATCTGTCGTGGCTTGATTTTCAATGATGGCATTTATTCAGCCACTTAAAATTGAGTTGAGCCATATTTTGATCATGTTCATAATGTTGCTGGTCAAAGACGGGAGCCGTCGAAAAGCTTCGGGGTGCCTGTCTCAGCTGCCTCGGCTAGGACGGTACCTCCTGCCGCGGGCAGGCGACTCTGCCGACGGAAGTTGTTTGAGAAACTTTTTTCTAAATAGAGTTGAAGAATTCTGAATAAACTGTGACTTTAAAGCAAGACATATTTCAAAGGGCTTCTAACAATATTGGTTAGAAACTAATACATTTGTCATAGTTATTACTCTATTCTATACAATAAATTACTATATAAATACTAAATAAATTACAAGATTACATTTTTTAAATAAAACTGCAAACAAAAAAATTAATTTTTTGATACCCACTACAACTTTTTAAAAAAGTAGTTAAATTTTCAACTACTCGTAAACAAGATCTATCAAAAATACAAAGTGCGATAGTTGATATTTGCATTAAAAAATATTATAATTTTGATTAAATAACTATTGAAATTTACAGTTAAAAAATTAGTTTCCGAAAATCTCAAAGAATAATCTATGAAAACAGTTGAATTTTTAACAAACGAAAAAATGATTTTTTTCAAAGGAGATTAAGCATTCACTATGTAGTTGAAGTGTAAATCAATTGGTGGAATTTTCAATTAAAAGAAGGATGATTTTTTAAACAAAAATGCATTCGTTAAATTATAAGTTAAAGAAATAAATGCCTAACAAACAAAAAAATCATTTAAAGAAAATAGTTAGATTTTTGAACAAAGAGATGAGTTTGTAACTAAAATGACAAATCTTTAACCAAAAAAGATGAAATTCAAAAAAAAAGGATTTCATCTATTGCTCAAGTAGCTGATTTTCTTTAAACAAAAAGATGAATTTTCAACGAAAAATGTGATAGTTGATATTTCAACCCAACCATTTTTTAATTTCAAATTAAAAATTTATATATACAATCAAAAAAGATTTTACCGAAAATTTAAAAGTAGACTTTTAAGCCCAACATAATTAACTTATAAAAAAAAGTTAGACTTTTAAATAAGGAGATCAGATTTCTACCAAAAGAGATAAATTTTCAACTAAAATTATAAATTCTTAATTCGATTATAGTTTAATTAAAATAAAAAAAATGAAATTAAAATTTCCAGCCTGAAGAGAAAGGACCAACTAAATTGTTGAAGTTTCAAGCTCAAAAGGCGAATTTTCCAAAAAAACAGTTAAATCTTTATATAGAAATAATTGCTAAAAAAAGGTGAATTCTTAACCAAAAATGACTTTTTAACCAATATTCAACAAATATTTTTAACTTAAGAGATGAAATTTCTATTGAAAGTGATACATTTTCAAATACAGGCTAAATTTTTATCTGAAATAGTGCAATTACAAAAAAAAATTTCAATGAAGAGAAAAAATTCAGCCAATTTGTTGGGGTTTTCAAGCGTAAAAGGTAAATTTACTGAACACCAGTTAAATTTTCAACCCAAAAATAAGAATTTGCAACAAAAAAGTTCATTTCAAAACCGAATACCTTAATTTGTATCCTAAGAAATGAATTAAAAAAAGAAAAAAAAAAGTTGAATTTTTAACCAAAGATTGTTGCAATTATAACATAATAATCTTTTTTAACCACATCGTAAAATTTTTAATCATGAAAGATGCATCCAGCGTGGGGAAAAAATGCCTATTTTCATATAATGGGCGATCAATGTCTATAGCTTTAGAAAATTTTTTTTCCTTAAAAAGTGTTTCTTCATATTGACGTAGTTCAAGTATTTGACAGTATTATATAATTTTCTTCTTGAAAAAAAAACTGTATGGAATTTTCGGCCTTAAATTAATCTATCTTCAATCGTTTATTGTCCTGAATTTAACTCCAGAATTTTTCCTAGACAGGTCCGAAATCCGTCCTGCAGAGTTCCGGAATTATGCCTGGACCGTAACGGAATTTTCTCTAGAAAAATCAGAGATAATTAATGAGAAGGTCCGGAATTTTTCTTGAAGAATTCCGAAATTTTTCCTAGACATTTCCGAATTTTTCGAGGATAGTTCCTGATTTTCTTCTGAACAGTTCAGTAAACTCTGAAAATTGAATAACGAGCATTGCCTCGAACAGGTTTTTATAGAAGAAAAGAAATTTCTATATGTCTTCAGATTAGTTTCTTTCCTCTCTTTTTGCAGCACATGGTATAAGATTAATTGTTTCATTTGATAGAAATAATGGGGAACATAAACTCGAAAAATGATTCTCAGGGCTGGTGTTCTCCGTTGGTGTCCTCCTTCGTTCCGAGAGTGCTCGAAGAAAACCGGGACGAGTAACGACGCAATCTGATCTACGAGCATTTAACGAGAAGTGGCATAAGTCAACCACGGGTGAAGTATACGTCTGCCTATAGTTGGATTTTATGGGATTGGCCCTTCTGCCACGAGGTCTCATTTCCTCGATCATCCAGAGGTCTCCAAAGCGTAGGACGTTGAAACTGGAAACCACTTTCCTTTTTGATAAAAAAAAGCTCGTGCCCATAAAGAAGAACAATCTTCCACATAAATAATTTTCGAACGATTCAAAAATAAATCTGTCAGGGCCGCCAATCTCACGCAGTTTGAAATGAAAAAGTTTGCGGTGGAGAATTAGCTTTATCTTCTGAACAAAGTTTCTAGTTTTCTAATCTAGTTGGAAGATGAATGGTCAAGTTTTAATGTCAGTTTCACCTAACTTTTGTTAATATATGGGAGGCTTAGGAACAACTAGAACCGAAGTAAGTCCTAGTTGGCTAGTGAGTTGTCTACTGAGGAGGGCACCAGCCTTCTGCAGTGGTATTTTGAAAGTACTAAAAATTAATTCAATGTTTATTGAAACTATTATTCTCTGGTTTGCAAAGTCTTTTCTCTGTTTCTCTATTTACAATTTCTTATCTTTTTTTAGATTCAATGCGAACTGAATTAATAGAACTTCTTAAATATTTAATTTTTTAGGAAAATTCAACTCTTTGTTGAAAATTTGTCCTTTTGAGTTAAAATTCAAATATTTTTGTGGAAAATTCAACTATTTGGTTGACAATTAACAATTAACTGAATTTTTTAAAAGTAATAGAAATTAACATCAAAACTTATTTAAACTATTATTAATTTCATTTGCGTTTTTGAAAATTGATGCTTTTACTTTAAAATTAAATAATTTGTTTTAAAAATCAGTTATCTAGTTCAAAAGATAAACAATTTGATAGAAAAATAAACTATTTGGTTAAAAAGTAATTTTTTGTTTAAAATTAATATTTTAGGTTTTAAAAAAAACCGTTCTGTGTAAAATTCTTTTTTTTGGCTTGAAACATGAATAGTTTCGTGGAAAATTAAACTATTTGTTGAAAAATTAAACTATTCGGTAGAAAATAATTCTTATGTGGTTGAAATTTCAACTATCACATTTTTCGTTGAGAATTCACCTTTTTGGTTGAAAAATTTAATTATTTTTCTGAGAACTAGTATTTAAAATTAAATGTTTTGAGTGAGATTCAAATATTTGTTCGAAAATTCACGAGTAAAAATTTATTTATTTTATTATTGGTTTGAAAATTAATTTTCTTTGTGGAAGATACAACAATTTGGTAAAAAATAATGTATTTTGTTAAAAATTAGTTTTCGAAATAATAAATTTATATACTCCATGTTTTGTTGAGAATTAATCTTCTATGTTGAAAATTAACATATTTTGTTTAAAATTCACTTTTTATGGTAAAAAATAAATTTTCTAAGTCAAAAATACATATTTTTGGGTAAATATTTTTGGTTTTAAACTTCAGCGATTTTGTGAAAAAAAATTCTCTTTTCGGCTCCAAAATTTAACAAATAGCTTAAATTATTTCAATTGTTGACTTTAAAATTATTATTATCGAATTTAAAAATATAGATAAATATATATGACTTGGTTGTAATGTCAATTATTACATTTTATGTTGAGATTTCATCGCTCAGTGCTGAAAATTCTACTACTTTGTTAAAAATTCACGTTGTTTTAAAAATCTTTTCTCTTTAACTTGTTAAGGATTTCTGTTTTTTGCCTGAAAATCCTACTACTTTTTTAAAAATTAAATTGCTTTGTTAGAAATCGATGTTTTTTTTCAAACATTTTTTATTTTGGTAGAAATATAAACTATTTCGCTTAAAATTTGTTCTCAATTTTGTTTGTAAATTGAAATTTACAATAGCAAATTGATATTCTTGAATAAAAATTGATATTATTGTATAAAAATTCAAATATTTGATTAAATATTTTAAAATTAAAAAAAAAATTCATAGAAAATTAATCTTCTTGGTTAAATATTCATGTTTTTAGTTGAAACGTCTGTTTGGTTAAAAAATTTATCTTTTTTGATTGGGGATTTAACATGTTTTTCAATTAATTTTTTTGGTGAGAAATTTAACTTATTTGTTGAGAATTTTTTTGTTGTTGTTGGAAATTCTGCTGTTTTGTTGAAAATTAAATTACGAACTTTTGTTATGAATTCATGTTTATTTTAGGATTTTTTTTTGTTGAATATTGAACTATTTTGTCAAAAAGTATTTTTCTTGTGGAAAAATTGGTGTTTTCAAAATAGAAAATCGATAATTAATATTGAAAATTCATTTACTTGCTTAAAAAATTATATATTTTGTTAAATTTTTTTGTAGGAAATTAATCTTTATGGTTCGAAATATATTTTTTACTTGAAATGTTATCTATTTGTTTAAAAATTTATATTTTTTGGTTCAAGATCATCAATTTTCAATTACGTATTTGTTCAAATTTGTCTTAAATATTATACAAATTTGTTGAAAATTTAACTATTTGATTGAAAAATCATTTTTTTGTTTAAAAACTGATATTTTTAATTGAAAATTCATTATTTGGTTTGAAAACTCTATATTTAGTTAAAAAATCGTTTTTCATAATAGGAAATTTATCTTTTTGGTTGATAATTCATCTTTTTAAATGAAGTATTATCTATCTGTTCAAAAATGCAATTTTTTAGTTGAGAATTCATCATTTTAATTTTTAAAAATCATCTCTTTGGTTGGAAATTAAACTGATTTCTTGGCGATATTCTTTTGTGTTTGAAACATCAACTATTTGGTTTAAAAAGCATGATTCTTAAATTAAAAATTCATCTATTTTTTAAAACCTCTTTTTCTGCTTCTACTCGTAATTGTGGGAAAAGGGAAGGGCGCATCGAAATAAAAAAACGTTTTACAGATGACATTTTTTTTGTTTAATTTAAAAAATCTTACGCCCTAAATTGTAGTATTGCAAATGGCATAACCTTTCTATGTGTGCTATTTGAATTCTGATCAGAAGACGCAACATTGCATAATTCAGTTCTTACATGACGTGATTTGGACAAATAATCGCATTGAGAGATCAGGTTCGCCAACGCCGCATTTACATTCCTTTATACAATGTAGTTGATTTTCTTTGCCGAATTAGTCTCGGAAACACCGGAGACTCAACAGATAGCACGTAGCGTGTACGGTCGACTTCGAATTCTGTAACTTTTTTTTGTTTCTTGGTCGATCGTGACGTATTCGCTGGATTCCTATCAAGCGATTTGTAAGTCTCGTGACTCGAAGTTCAACGTCGATCTGGTACCGCATAAAACGGACTCGACGCGCCCCAATGGTGGCGAAGAATTTCAACAAGATATATTCATTCCTCTCAAATTCTCTTCTTACTCCCAATTTTATCCCATCATAGAGGTTCTCACCTTTTTTGCATTTCAAGTTATATTTTTGCACCAGTGCGGAAGGGTCACCTTTCCGCACAGGTGCGGAAAATTCACATTTCTGAACCGGTGCTGAAGAATAACCCTTCCACATCGTTGCGGAAAAGTCACCTTTCTGACCGGTGCGGAAGAATAACCTTTCCGCACCATTGCGGAAGAGTTGCCTTTTCGCACTGGTATGGAAGAGTAACATTTACGCACCAATGCGAAAGAGTATTATAGACTTTACAGACCAAAATGTTCTGAATTCATGGGAAGCAGGCTGATTTTTGACGAAAATAGGAGCATAAATTCTTCTAAATCAAATTAATGTAAGAATCGTATACCATTTTCGTAACGAAAAATGCGTTTTCTACCAAAAGAGATGAATTTTCAATAAATAAATCAAGCTTTCAAGCTACGAGGAATAACTTTAAAATAAAAAATTAATTTCTTAACAAATTAGTTAAACTTTTAACCAGATAGATAAATTTTCAACCAAAAAGCATCAATTCCCAAACTTATATTATATTATTATATTCTTAGGATGTCCAGCCAAAATTTATTGCATTTTCAACAATTTTGTAACCGAAAATTAATTTTCTCCTAAAATGATGAATTTTCAATTTAAAAAAAGAGGAATTTTCTACAAGAAAGTTAACTTTTAAGGCTAAAAATATAATTAAAAAAAAAAAACATTTTATTTTTAAACAAAAATAGTTGAATTTTCAAAAAAACGTTCACTTTTAACCAAGAAATATCAATATTAAACAAAATAGTCGAGTTTTTTGTGAAAAAAAAACAAACAAATTTTGAACCAAGCAGTTGAATTTACAATAAATGTGTAAAATTTAAGCAGACAAAACTAATTTCTAACCAAAAAGAATAATTTTCTTCAAAAAGTTAAATTTTCAAATAGAAAATATGAAATTTTGAGAAAAGCGCTAATTTTGAACTAAACAGTTGAATTTTCTGCCAAGAAGATTGATTTTTCACCAAAAAGAACGAACTTCCAATAAAAAGTTGAATTTTTAGCAACAAAAAAGATTCAATTTCAAGCAAAAATGAGATTGTGGTATTTGCAATTAATAACATTAATTTTTCATTAACAAAACACCAAATTTGCAACCCAAAAGTCATACTCAAAAGCAAAGAGGGGAATCTTACAATTTTCTAAGTATAAAGTAAGAACGATAAATTTGTAACAGAAGATAAAACAGTGAAATCTTTAGTCATTAAAAAATTCATTTTCGAACAAAAAAAAATGGGATAAACAAATTTTCAGTTCGAAAAATTAAGGGTTAACCAAAAAACGCAATTTTTCTATAAAACAGTTCAAGTTTTAAAAAAATAGAAAATTTTCAAAAAAACTGATGAATTTTTGAAAAATAACTTTTCAGTAAAAGAGCACAAGTTTAAACCCAATAGTGAAATTTCCAAAGAAAAAAAAAATTTTTAAATTTGAAGATTGATTTCATACCAAAACGACGATTTTTCTACAAATTTCATGAATTTTCAACGAAATGGTTCACTCTTCAAATAAAAAGGACAACAATTTATTCTTTTAAATTGCAATCAAAGATATGAATAATCATCCATATAGTTCAATATTCATCGAAAAAAATCAATTTTTAACAGAAAATAAAATAATAACATTTTTAGTTAAAATTAATTAAAAAAGAATTTTCAACAAAATAGTAAACGTTGATAAAAAAAATATTGAGTTTTGATCAAGATATGCATTTTCAGACCAGAAAGATAAGTTTTAAACTAAGATAGTTCTTTTACTTCAAAAAGAAAAAATGTAAACTTTCAATCAGACAGATATAAAAAATTGATATTAAACAAAAAAAATGACTTGTTTACAAAAACACAAATTTTTAATATAAAATAAGGTATTTTATATTTAAAAAAGATAAGTATTCAACAAAACAATTACACTTTTATCCAACCAAAATAAATTTTTAATAACAAAGCTAAATTTCAAACAAACTAATAAATTTTCAAGCAAACACAGTTGGTATTCCTCAGAGAGCTCAGCAATTTGACGACATTTGCAGATTTATATTTAGTATTTTTTCTAAAGGGCCTGTTATTTTAACACTGCTAAAAGCCTATTTTAAAAAAATTGTAAAATTCTAGCCTCCGAATTTTTAGACGATTTTTTCTCAATTATATAAATTTTTCGCATTGAAGTTTTGCTTATACGCATTCAAAAACTGAATATTTTGAAAAAAAAAGTTTTAATTTTTTATCAAAAGTTAAAATTAAACTTCTTATCGTAATCTGTAGCCGAGCCTTCTCCAAGTTTCAGCTATTCTCACTTTCAGATTTTCAATTTCTAAATCTATTTTCTAATTTTTTCCAATCAAATTTTTTGGTCTCAATTCAGTTACAGATCAGTTCGAAAGTGGATATTTCGGTAAGCTCTAAACATTAATTTCGATTTTAGAAAATGTTTTTTTTTCTTTTTTAAAAGACTTCGATTTTGTTAGTTATCTAGTTCTGTTCTGCCATCCTTTAAATGTCAATTTCGTTTTAATTGCAATCTGCAGCTGATTCTATTACAAGCTTAGGTTGGTTTCAGTTTGAAATTATTAATTTCCAAATCTAATTCCTAATTTTTTCTAATTAAACTTTTTTGGTTTCAATTCCGTACTACTTCAATTCGGAAGAGGTTGTTTGGTTTATCTCTAAATATTAGATTTGATTTTGCAGAGTTTTTTTCTCTCTTCTAAAAAAATTCAATTATTTTGATTACTTAGTTCTGCATTGCTACCCTTTAATTGTACATTTGTTTTTTATCGCAATCTGCAGCCAAGCCTTCTCCAAGTTTAGGTTAGTTTCACTTTGAGATTCTCAATTCCCAAATCTATTTCCCAATCGTGTCTGATAAAACTTTTTGGTCTTAATTCAGTAACGATTAATTTCGGAAGTGAATATTGGGTTCATCTCTAAATGTTAATTTCGATTTTACAGAATATCTTTGCACCCTTCTAAATAAATTCGATTTTGTTGGTCTTTTTCGATGGCATTTGAGCATTCTTTTTATAGACAGAAAGTTGAGTGACACTGGTTCATTACATTTGGTATCTCACTAGTTCTTGTATTACGACCGATCGTTCTTGATGAGACCCACCTGTCTATATTAGGTAGGACGTATCACTGGATCAAATGGCCTCAGAACAAGAAGTCGTTGTTTTCTGTCACCCGCGTCTGCTGAAGTCGTAGACACCTTTTAATAGAGATTACTCGATAATGGTTCAATAAAGTCGACTCCAACTGGTGACATGTCCTGATAAGAGCTTCTCGCGAACTAATAAGAGCAAGGATTTCATACTAGAGGGCATCAGTCTTTCTCTACTGTCACGCCTTAATATTCAGCATCTGATTAATAATTTGCATTTCCATCCTACCTTCTAATTTGAATCTTCTATTCATTCAACCTACATTCTTGCAAAATTGAACACCCAAGTCGAATTTCATGCCTGTCAACATGATGACCTTCAAAATTGTAGTTTTTGAATATTGATCTCAAAATGAAACACAGTAAATCCTGAATTATCTAACCGTGGCATGTCATTCTGATTATGAAATTCAGATCAGAATGATCTATCTTTGCGGATTCAAAATTAATTTTGCAGAACTTCATTCATATCTGTCAAGTGACAGTTGTTATACTGTTTATTGAAAGTCGTAGGCTGGCCATGACGAACCATATATTTCTGAAGCAAGGAATGTTCTAGACAATTTATAATTTTAGGGTGAGGGAAAAATTAGTATTTTTATATATTAGTCAAAAAATCTCTATGGCTCTCGAACATTTTGAATTTTAAGAAAAATAAGTGCATTCTCAACTGAAGAATGTAAATTTTCAACCAAAAATGAAAAAGTTAAATTTTTAGTTAAAAAAATTATTCTTTAATTGGCTAAATCATTTTTCAATAAAATAATTGAATTTGGAAAAGAGAAGACAAATTTTCATCTAAAAGAGACAAATTGTAAAGAAAGTAGTTGCATTTTTACGACCAAAAGGTGATTTTTCTGGAAATAAGTTGAATTTTTAACCCAGATATATATTTTTTTCAATAAAACTTTTGAATTCGTAAAAAAATAATATCATGTTTAACCATAAAGAGTAATTATCAATCAAACATATGATAATAGACATTGAAACCAGAAATAATTGATTTTTAATAGTAAATGGTAAACAAAGTATATCCATTCTCTACCAGAAGATATTAATTTTTATCTGAAATGAGTAAACCTCAACTGAAATAATTAAACTTTTACTTACAGAAATTTTCGTTTCCCAAAAAGCGAATTTTTAACAAAAGAGTTTAACTCTTAATCATGTTAGTCAAATTTTCAGTCATAAAGATTAGTTTTCAACCCGAACGATTTATTTTCTTTCAAAAAGACGAATTTACAACAAAATACACGTATTTCCCACAATATAATAAAATTTTCGACTAAAATGGATCAATTTTTAAACAAGGAATAATTAAATTTGGATTTAAAAACAATCGAATTCAACGAAAAAATTAATTTTTAACAATAGAGTTGTATTTCCAACTTTGAAAGATAAATTTTTACCTAAACTGATGAATCCTCAAACGAAAAGATAAATTTTGAAATAAGAATATAAATTTGCTTCCTGAAAAGACAAATTTTCTACAAATTACATAAATTTGAAACCAAATAGTTGGATTCTAAACTACAACAGATAATTTTTAACCAAATCGTTAAATTTTTAATTGAAAGATATAAATTTTTTACAAATCGCTAAATTTTAGAAATGAAAAGATAAATTTTGCACAAACATAAAATAGTTAAATTTTCAGTTGTTAAATAATTAATTCGCGACCCAAAAAATAAACTTTCAACAAAATAGTAGGATTTTTAATAAATAAAAGAAGTTTATTGCCAAAAAGTTTGGATTTACAATAGTTAATAATTAAACGTGATAAATATCAATTTTAAACAAAAAATGAAATAATTAAATTTTCTCTTGTTGAAAATTTATTTTTTAAACAGAATAAAACGAATATGGAACAAAATAGTTGAATTTTTAAACCCAAATTAACTTTTAGCAAAGGATGTAAAGTTCAGCCAATGAGTTGAATTTTTCACCATAAAGAAAAATTAAAAAAATATACATTTTTAACCAAAAAATACGAATTTTGTACAAAATAAATGAACTTTTAATGAAATAGTAGACTTTTCCGCATAAGGAGAATAGTTAATTTTCCATTGGTTGAAGCATTAATTTTCTATCAAATAATTAAATGAATTTTCAACTAAATTGTCAAACTTTCAAGCAAAGAAAATATTTTAACAATGAATGAAGTCGTTAAATTTACAGTGATTGAAACTTTAATTTTTCACTAAAAAAAAAACGATTTTCCAAACTAACAGTTAAATTGAAAACAAAGAAATTATTATCACAGAAGTTCAAGTTTCAAATTAGCAGTTAAATTTTCTACGCGCAAATATGAATTTTTAAACAAAAGTTCACTTTCAACGAATGGTTAAATATTTAACATTCAAAGTTGAAATTTTAATCAAAAAATATCCATTTTTAACAAAAACTGGTACAAAAAAATTTGAAGGTGAGAAAAAATCAAATTGTTAGAAAATGAATTTTCAACCCAAATAAAATGAATTTTCACAAAATAGTTGAATATTAAAAAAAATCAATTTTAACCAAAGAAGTAAACGTTTTAACCAACTGGTTCAGCTCTCAACCAAAAAGATGTATTTTTAAAAAATAAGATTAATTTCCTACAAAAAAAGATCAATTTTCTACAAAACAATGAATTTCCAACAAAAAAGTTAATCTGAACCAATAGTTCAATTTTCTACGAAAATAGTTGAATGCTGAACAAAATGCTTAAAATTCCAACCATAAAAGTGAAATAGTTAAATTTTTAAGTAAGAAAATTAATTTTTGATAAGAAAAGAAAAATTTACCTATGAAAATAATTTTTTTTTCCTGAACGTGTTTCTATAAAAAACTAAATTCCGTCTCCCACTTCCGAAAGATTTACCACTTCCTAGAACAAACAAAGAATTTTTTAGATAATTTTTAATCACGATATAGAAAAAAAATTAAGTTTTCAATATGGGGCTATTAATCTCTATGGCTTTCAAAATTATTTGTTTTCTTTAAAAATTGGTTAATTAGATTTAGGTAGTTTAAGTATTCGTCGATCTCTAATGATGATTCTTTCTAAAGAATGTAGGACATTTTTCGAAAGTTTATTTTTAAAATTGCAATGCGCATGTAGACGCTCATTTCTTGAATGCAGAATATAAGAATTTACACTCGACTTGATATCCGAACCAAATTAATTTATTGTGATGTCGAATTTTATGCCTGTCAAAATAAAAACCTTAAAAATTGTAGTTTTTGAATAATTATCTTCAAACGCAAGTAGAGAGTAAAAATTAGGAGGGGATAAAATATAGGCTACCGAATGCAAGAAGAAACTTAAATAGTTAATTACATGCCGGAGCATTTTATAATTTAAATCATGGCAAGAAACGAGTTAATTTATCCTGCGCGTTATAATTAACCTGCGATTCACCGTGTCAGTCGTAAGATGAAATGGAATGTGACACCTGGCTGCGGAGGTAGATACCTTTTTATAATACTTTTTTTTTTGCAAAAAAAGTAAGCATTTAAAACTTCTGTATCGCTCACCCTGAAATTTAATGATTTCGGTTTTTTTTTTAAATTACGTCTGCATACATAAGAACCTTGAGAAATTTTAATTATTCCTGTATATTATAATAAAAAATACATATGTTAAATAAGCCCCACTTAGTTTATACGATCAAAAGAAATTTTTTATTTTTTATTCAGATTACTCATTTTTCGGCTGATTAGAGAAAAATAAATAATAAATGTACACCATTTTTATAAAAATAAAATTGATAAATTTGTATACTACTAGGGAATCTACATGTTTCGAGGCCAATGTAGACCTCCTCGTGAGAGATTATTTTTAGGAAAAACAACAAGGTGTGATTAATAGATTTTTATGCTAGTTAAAACTCAAAATAATGTATTTAAACAAAAAAATAGAATAATTTTTGTTTGCTGATCCTAAAATTTATTTTTGCTAATCAAATAAACATCCTGATTTTTTATCATCGAAATAACCCAAACTTCGTAAAATTCAAATTTTTCAATAAATTTCACAGAACAAAGGAAAAACGCAAAGCATAAGAAATCTTTCCAAAAACCATGATCAATTATTCAAAAATGTGTAAAAAAAACATGATATAAAATGCAATCTTGAAATCAAATGACAACAGTAAAATATTAGACAAATTCAGCATAAAATTTCGATTTGATAAATATTACAAAGATACTCATTGGTGCCTAACAGAAATGATGCAATATACATTTTTTATATGGAGTTTGCCTCAGATTACATTTAGTTATAGGTGACGAGGGTATCGTTTTTAATGATCTAGTTTAAGTATAGCTATTTTCCAAACTTATTTTTTATTAGTATCTAGTTGGCATTTTAATAAAATTATTTAAAAATTTTGAAAAATATGCACATCTTATGGAAAACCTTATTTTATTATAAGTACTCGAATGATATTTTAAATATATCATAACTGGGAAAGAGGGGTCCTAAGTCGGCACAGTGAAGGCAAGCAGGTTCTTATGGTGGTTTAATGGATTTGGTTAGGTACCACGAATCTTTAACTACCATTCAGGCATTGGGAGTAGTGTACAGTGATTTTTGCGGTCGCAATCAAGCGCAAGGTAAAGAATTTGATTTTCTCTATTTCTCAAAATAGCGGTCCCAAGTCGGCATTCCTAGTCCTGAGTCGGCACATAGTTTTTTCCGCTCAAATGCAAGAAAAAGACAGGCTATGTAAGTTTTAGATGGGCATAGACAAATTTAAACAATTTACAATGAAGAAACATGAAGAATATTGTTAACCTTTATTTATAGGATGGACAAATTTTTCCGTTATAATAATGAAAATCGTCAAAATATGAAACTCAAAAAAAAGAAAAAAATGATTATAAAAATGGGATTACGCTTTGGTTTCTTGCGTTTGAAATTGTGTCCTATGCTTACAACAAAATAAAATCAGCGAAAAGTCAATGGAAAAACGTAGAAAGTAAAAGGAAAACCTAACATAGATAAGCCAGATGCAGTCAAATCATGACCAAACGAAAAAAAATCAACAAGAGATGCTTGAAATGGAATATGAAACACAACAAAATAAAAATAACAAAAAAATAAATATAAAAGCAATAAAGGAAAAGTGCCGACTCAGGACCCACTGTTTGGTGCCGACACAGGATCGCTACGAATGTTCACGAATTTCATGTTATGACGCACACAAAACAAATTTGAATGAAAAATCGAATTTATCAGTCGAAAGCACATGGAACACAGAAACTAATGCATTTAAACAGTTAAATTTTTCAAAATATTTACACACCTGTAGCGAAAACTTAAGCGAAAACTAATGTTACAAGTATCATGCCGGCTTAAACCACAGTGCCGACTTAGGACAACTGTCCATTACATCATTTGAATTGTAAAAAATGTGTAGACACTTGAAAATATCACAAATATTCTCAAATCGCTAATATTTAAAACATTCTTTCCACAAAAATTTGTGTAAAAAGATTTTATTTCCAGTAATTGAGGTAAACATTATTTAGCCTCAATTAAAAGAAATCTTAAAATATTTATATGCAAAGAATATTTTAAGAGTTCATCTAATTGTGGAAAAATAATTTTTACCTCGAATTCTTGAAAGAAATCTTTTCATTTAAATGTTATTAAAAGGAACGTTTTAGATGTTAGCAATTTTAGAAATTAATGTACACAGTTTTCGGAGTTTTTTTTCAATTTGAAATATAAAATAATCTAAATAGACTGGTTCAAAATTAACCACAAGTTCAGGTGGAATTCAAAGCCCAGGATTTATTTTGTGAGTAAAATATTTGTTCATTCGAACGTGACTTTACCGCATAGGGTATTATTATCCGGAAATGTAGCTATTGTATGTAAAACAGGACTGCCCTTTACCTATCCTAGACACAAACTTTTCCCCCTGTTAATGTCATGGTTTTTCGAATTTTCAATCTTATGCTCATAATTTGTAAGATGTGTTGAAGTTTGTTTATTTGAAATTCCAATTAACAAAAAAGAGGCTTACACTTTTTTTGACGTTTTTTGACTTATGCAGGGGTGTATAAAACAGATTGTGATATTACAAATGGAAGACATAAATGTGTATAATAATTTTTTTCGATGGTTGAAAGTGCATTCTTCTTAATTGAAATTTATTATATTTTTGGTTGTAAATTAATCTTTTATCGAAGAAAATTTAATTTTTTGTTTAAAGTTTAATTCTTTTGTTAAAAATTCATCTATTAATTGGTGCAGAAATTTGATTCTCTTTTCTTCTTTCTTTCAGGATTCAAATATTATTTTGAAGAATCATCCTTTTTAGTTGAATTTAGTTGGTTTTATATTAAGATTGAAATACAGCAAAACCTTTTAATAGCTCTTTCTTCTATAACCCTTCCAAGAATTGACGCCGCGCCGCAGTTAGGTGTAAAAGGAACTGCGCGGGGTTCGCGGGGTCTGCTTTTTTCACTTAA
This sequence comes from Belonocnema kinseyi, assembly GCF_010883055.1. Lineage (NCBI taxonomy): Eukaryota > Metazoa > Arthropoda > Insecta > Hymenoptera > Cynipidae > Belonocnema > Belonocnema kinseyi. The sequence continues at coordinate 51,914,761 of NC_046660.1, forward strand.
GCGAGCATTCAGGCGTGAACAAGCAAAAGCGGAGCGTGTTATAATGAGTTAGTTCCCACCCACCGCCAGCCGAAAAATCGGCGTTATAGAAGAGTTTGACTACATTTTTTGATTGAAATATCAACTATTATGCGTTTTGTTGAGAATTCATCTTTTTCGGTTAAAAAATAAACTATTTGGTTCAAACTTCATGTATTTTGTCTAAAATTCGTCTTTTTTAATAGAGAATTGAATTTCTTCGTTGAAAATTTGGTCTTTTTTAGTTGAAAATTTAACTATTTTGTAATAATTCATTGTTCTCAGAAAAAATTATCATTGTTGATTGAAAATTCATTTTTTTGGTTCATAAATTAAAATGCTTTGTTGAAAATTCACCTTTTTTGTTAAAGATTCAATTAGTTGATTACAAATTTTTTTGGCTTAAGGTTTAAATATTGTTGTTGAAAATTAATTAGGTGTAGTTGAAAATTCGCCTTTTTTATAGAAATTCATGTATTTTGTTAAAAATTCTTGTTTTTATACAAAATCTATATACTTGATCGCGAATTCAACTGAATAGTTAAATGTTGAATTAGTTTGTTGAAAAATGTTTTGCAGAAAATAGGCCTTTTTGGCTTAAAAATTCAACAATTTTGATTAATTTCTTTTTCTCTCTTAACTGAAAAATGTTTCTTGTTTGGAAATTTTACTCTCTCTTTTTTTTAAATATTCAACTAATTTCTTAAAAAATTCTTACTTTTAGGTTTAAATCAGCTGTTATTTATTTAAAATTTAAATGTTTTCTGGTTGAAATATCAGCTATTACCTTTTTCATTAAATATTAATATTTTTTGTTAAATTCAATTGTCTTATTTAAAATTTGAAAAAAATATAATATTAATCCGTATATCTTTGGTTATGAATTATCTTTTTAAATGAGGAAGTCAACTATTATATTACAAATTGAATTATTGGGTTCAAAACATAACGACATTGTTAAAAAGTCTTGTATTTTATCAAAAGCTGTCTTTTGCAACAGATGATTTTTTCCTCTTTGACCAAAAACTCAACTGTGTACTAAAATATTCGTCATTTCGCTTGAAGATTCGACAACTTGGTAAAAAATTTAACTACGTTTGGTTCAAGTTTAATTTTTTTGTTTGAGAGTTCATTCAATTAGTTGAAAATCAATCGCTTGCAGGTTTATAATTCAGCAAATTATTTGTAAACCCTACTGCTCAATTAATCATTAATTTTGTATTTGAAATATTATCTGTTTGTTCTTGAAAATTCCACTTCATTATTGTAAATTCTCTCATTCGGGTTAAAAAATAATCTTTTTTTCGTAGAAAAAGTACTTGGTTGCAAACAAATGTTTCTCAGATGAGAAATTAATATTAATTTAAAACATTCGTCTTTTTGACTTGGAAATTCAACTACTTAGTGAAAAATGCACATTTTCTTGGTGGAAGTTGAATCCTGCTTGTTTAAAAATTCGGCCATTTGGTTGAAAATTAACCTTTGCAGTTTAAAAATTCAACTATTTATTTTAAAATTCCTCTATTTTCTTGAAAAATCATCTTTGACCGTGGAAAATTTACCTTCCATTGAAATTCGGTCTCTTTTGGTAGAAAAATAGTCTTATTGGTTAAAAACTCAACTATTTCGTCAAATAACAACATATTTTGACCTGAAATATTAAAGTTGTGAGGTCTGTTCTGTATTTCATTTAAAGAGTTTATCTAATGAATTCAAAGAAAATATTTGGACCCACAAGAGGAGTATAGTATTGATATTTTCGACATCATCCTGGTACTTTAAAGATTTTTGGGACGACCTGCGACGAAGATGGGGTTAGAGGGGGGGGGGGGGGGGGGGGGGGGGGGGGGTCTTCCAAGAAGCGTTGCGTAGATTTTAAATAAATTCTTTAGGGGTTTTAAAAATAAAAATATGAAAATGATTAGAAATTATAACTATAAATTGGATCAGAGATGGTCGAGTTGACACTGGTTTGATTAGGAACCGGTTTTAGTGTGAACAGAAGCAGTAGCTATAAATTAGAGATCATCGATCAGAAGGGTTCCGGTTGCGACTGGGTGATGGTGTATCTCGCAAATTCGCGCTTAATGACCCTTCGATGGCGAGGCAGAGATCACCCTGTAGAATAAGATCATGGAGATAACATGACTGGATCGTGAAACATATCGCTTCTCTACACTTGTAGATCCCAGGAGATAATTATCTTCTAGAAAAAGATTCACGAGTAGTGTTTTGCGTCTCGGAAATTATCTGCATTTAAGCAGAAACAAAAAAATAGTAAGTTAGGTTTATTTAATGGTGCTAAAGATTGCACTCTACCCACCTACGTTAATTATAATAATTTAAGGCCTGCTTTTTTTCTCGAAACAATTTTAATTTTTAAGGTTTGCACTCCCAAGAGAAGGTGTCACGTTCAGGCATCAGTTGTAAGTTAATAAGTTAAATAAATTCAATTAGAAATTATCTTTTTATGACAGGTTTTTATTGTTAAGAAGAATTGATTTGTTTTTAATTGAAATTATAAGAACTCAGGGTAGAAATTGAAGTGGAAGATTAGGAAACAACCGAAAAAAGACATTATTAGTATTTTCCTCTATTATTCAATTTTCAAAATTCAGGCATAACAATTTTAAACAATTGTGATTTTATTGTTTTAAAACTTCTTGAAAATTATTCAGTTTGTGATGTCTAATTTTAAAATTATCGATGCATATGACTCAATCAGATCCCTGAAAAATAGGTTTCAAACGACATTAATAATCAAAATAATATTACTGATGAAATCATTTCGAATTGAAAATATTATTTTTAATAACAATTTTTAAACTTACGAAAAAATGAATAATAATAATGTTTTTTGAAAATACTTTTGAAAATATTTTTTCAGGCTGACATCGCTTAAACAATATCTTGAAAAGAAAAACATTTTCTTGAATTGGTGACAAGCGACCGTAAAAAAATTAAATTAGAAAAACTGTGGTTAAAATAAATATTTTTCGTATGTTTGAAACTTTTCTGATAAAAAATAATGTTTTTTTTTTATGTAAAATATGAATTATAATAGCATTTAAATTCTTAAATTCATAGAAAACTTCAATGTTTGGAATGTATCAAACTATATTCGAGTATTTGAAATTAGAAAATGTCTCGAAAAGGGTCCATATTAAAAATCATATTTTTTATGCTTCATATAAATAATATAATATGAAGGAATTATTAGTTTAAAAACTTGTAATAAGACAATGCAAAATTAAATTTTAAATCTTAACCAATTTAAATTCTTCAATACAACTTATTTAAAAGTTCGGGTTTTGATGTTTTTAATTGGAAATAATTTTATTTCCACCATGTATAAAATAATCTTTCAATAACCATAGTTCAATTTCCAAGTCAGAAAGATTAAATTAAAACCAAAACGTTAAATTGTTCGCTGAAAATGATAAATTTTTAGTTAACATAATAACTCTTTGACGGAAATTGTTCGTTTCAGTTAAAAACTAAATTTTCAACTAAAAAACAAAGATTTTGTAATAAAACAGATAAATATTTTAGCAAAGAGATGAACATTCAACTGAAATGAAGAATAATCAACTAAAAAAACTCTGTTTCAAATAAAATTGATTAATTTCCAATAAATAAGATTATTTTTTACCCAGAAATGGAAAAGTTACATTTTAAAATTGAAAAATTGTTTTAAATAAAAGGAAAAGAATTTTTGAGTGAACAGATTGATTTTCTATGAAAATAGCCGAATTTTGAATAAAATACATGAATCTTCAAAAAAAATTTAGATTTCAACTATAAAAATGAATTTGTAATATTCATCTTCTATCAAAAGAGAAGAATTTTGAACAAATGCATGAAATTTTAACGAAATAGTTCATGTTTCAAAAAAAAAAAAAATGAATTTTCAAGTAAAAATGTTAATTTTCTATCAGAAAACGAAATTTTCTAAAAAATAGATGAACATTCAACTAAGGAAGCTACATTTTCACTTAAATAAATTTTGAGTTCCAAAACTTAATTTTATAGAAAAAAAAAAAATTTTGCAAGCAAATTCTTTTCAACTGAAATCAAGAATCTTCAACCAGAAAACTAAATTTCTAAAAACTATTTCAACTTTCAACCAAATAGTTACATATTCAAATAAAAATGGAACAACTACATTTTCATTTAAAACAATGAATTAAATGAAAATGAATTCTAAACAATACAGTTAAATTTTCACACCAAAAAATAAATTTTTTTTACAAATATTTTAATTTCAACCCAAAAAGACGAATTTTAAACAAAAATGTTGAATTAAAAAAAAAGGAATTTTTAACGAGATCGTTGAATTTCTAACGAAGTAGATTCTTTATTTACCAATTACTTGATTTTTTAAACCAAAAATACGAAGAAGGTTAATTTTCTACAAAAAATAAGAATTTTCAACCAAATATACTAATTTTAAAATTAAAAAGATCAAGCTTCAATCCGAACTGAAACAGTTAAATTTCTGTTTAAAAAAAAGTAATTCCCAACAAAAATAAGAGATACAAATTTAAGAAATTAAACTTAAAAGTTTAATTTTTATGCCAAAAAGCCTAATTTTTAGCAGCTAATTCAATTTTCAACAACATCTCTATTTTAATCAAGAATGATGAATTTTCTGCCAAAAAATTCGGATTCTCAATAAAACAGTCCAATTTTTAACCAAAGAAAGATACATTTTCTATTAAAAGGTGAATTTTTCATTTAAAAGGATAAATTTTCTATAACAGAAGACAAATTTGCAACAAAATAGTTTAATTTTCGAACAAAAATATGTATTACGTTTTAGGAGAGTAGTTAGATTTTCAACACTGCTATTTGAAGTTCTCATGTAAATTACTTTGTGTAAAATGGATAACACTGAATTACAAATAAGTTGCTTGAATTACTTAAATAATTTTTTATTTTTCGGATAACAAGGCCATTACCATGGATTATAAGTGGATTAAGCTAAATTACAATTTGACTATCTGAATTATTCCTAATTATTTGCATTACCAGTAGATTTAGTGAATTATCTGCTTTACTTTTAATTATGCAGATAAAAACTAGATTACAAGGGGAGCATTGGAAATTAAAACTGTATTACGGCGGAATACGGACAAATTAATGCTGATTGCTTGAATCCCTTTACTAGTTTTTGATAACTGAGCGTTCCAGCGGATTACCAGAGTTGTTCCTTTCCTAATTAGAAAATTTCGAACTGCAATACTTAAAAATCGAAGTTGGGTGCAATGAGGTCGATCCAGAAACCATCCGATCTGATGGTGTGTCAGAAATAACAGGGAGCTAGGTCAGGAATCTATGAGGGTTGCCGAAGTTGTGTGAGGCCGAGTTTCACCAGAAATTGCTGAATAAGTCGCAATGGATGTGCTTTGTCGCGGTGAAGAACCAAGTCACCGCTTTTCCACAAATAAGGCTCAACATTTTCGATACAATGGAATTCCGAGTTAGTTTTATATCTTTTTCACTATGAAACGAATATTTCCATTATTTAAGGATTGCACCCTAGTACGACTATTTTAAAATCCTATAAGCCACTATTTAATTCGATTATCATTAACAACTTCTTTAATCCTAATTTTTCCAAATTACAAAAATGATTAATAATAGATTTAATGTCTTCACGATGATTCATGTTGACAAAAAGAGATATTTCGGGTTATAATCGTATACAAAACTACGAATTTTGTCAAACTTTCGTGAACATTGCAGTTTAATTCTTCAGGGCTAACCTGAAACTGAGTTATCAGATTATGTTGTTCTTATACAGGGTGTCTCACCACCTGTGGGAAAACGGGCAATGTTGAATAGACAGCAACAAAAGGGACTCGTTCATTTTTCGGAACGGATAAAATTTAAGAAAGGTAAAATTTCAGAATGGGTTATGATACATAATGGTAAAACTTAGGAATACCAAAAATTCGGAAAAAGGAATAAATCAGAAATCCAAAACTCTGAATAGTATTTATTCGGAAACCAAAGAAGCGGAATGGGTAAAAATTCGGAAACGTTAAAATTAGGAGGGTGAACAATTAGGAATAAGTAAAAATACGGAGAGGAAAAATTCGGAATAGTGAATAAATGTTGCTATAAGCAGGTGTATAGTTTTTTTTATTTATGGTAGCATGCAAATATTTATCACAGTAAATTTAAATAGAATATCATAATAAATTAATGATATCCGTCATTTTAAATTTTTGAGGAAAAAATAATTATTTTCTATCATTATATAATTTAAAAACAATTTTCAACGTACAACATAAATTTATTATGATATGATATTTAAATTCACTGTGATAAACTTTTGTTTGCTACCATAAATAAACAATTATACACCTGCTAATAGGTATATTTCTTAATAATTCCGAATTTTTCTACTTTCCGAATTTTTTCGCTCCGTATATTTACATATTCCTAATTTTTCACCCTTCTAATTTTAACGCTTCTGAATTTTCACCCATTCCGCTTCTTTGGTTTCCGAAGTAATACCTTTCAGAGTTTTGGATTTTTACCATTATGTATTATAACCCATTCTGAATTTTACCTTTCTTAATTTTTACCATTCCGAAAAATGAATGGCCCCCCAACAAAATAAGATAAAAATTCAAACACAAGAATGTTGCGCGGTCATTTGTGTAGAAACTACAGAGCAACAAAGTTCCGTGTAGGTGAGATGCCGCGCGTCACACCTACGCATGGAGGCAGCCGGTTAGAGCCAGGGAGGTTGGCGGCGTCCCAGCGAAAGCGGCACACACCCTACGCGCGGCGTCACGCCTATACGGAACTTTGTTGCTCTGTAGCTTCTAAACAAATGACCGCACAAACTTCTTGTATTTGAATTTTTGTCTTATTTTGTTGTTGTCTATCTACCATTGCCCGTTGTCCCACAGGTGGTGGGACACCCTGTATATACTCTCTGCGAAGCCTGTGATTGGCCAGAGCGCTCCACCGTGGGAACTGGTCGAACCTGATTGGTTAATTAAGCTCGACCAGTCCCCACGTTAGGGCGCTTTGGCCAATCACAGGCATCGTAGAGAGTATACATAAGAACAACATAACCTGATATATCAATTTCAGGTTAGTCCTGCATAAGGATGATTTTTTGTTTAGTGCGTTCAGTAATCCTTAAATGCGCCACGTAGATGACAAGACGTTAAACGTAACTGCGTACACTCGTCCCCTAGAGACTCGCAATTTCATGTTACATAGTAAGGGGCTTCAAAGAAGTCCCCCCTAAATAGTAAATTCCTGTTTTTTCAATCGCATTATTAGGTACAAAGTTACCTAAAGCCGAAGGTCGGATTCTTTCCGGACAAAGTTCGCATTACAAATTTCTTTCTTCTCCTTAAAATTTTTGAAAGTAAGTTTCACAACACTTAAGACAATGGTTAAATGTAATGCACACATGTTTCTTACGAAGGAAATAACCAATTAAAGAGTGGCCAAGGATCGGGCGATAATTCCACGAACAAACAACAAGTCATCGTAAAAGTCAGTCCCTCTTGTTTTATGCGTTACGACTCTATGAGTTGGAGGACTGGAGTCACCTGGGTCTGATTCTTGAGCCCGCATTTTAAGGGCCTCCTTATCCCGGAGAACGGGCACTTGGTTGCGTAATACTCTGGTACTTCGAGCATATACGTAGATTATCCAACTCCCTCAACGCTGTAACCGAGAAGCTATAAACGTCAGGATCTCGATTTAGGGCTGGATGACTGCTAATCGTGCACGAGAGATTCAAAGGGCTCCAAGTCCACTTTTCTTTTTCCAATCGTGATGACAGCAAAGTTTCATTAATTTCCTCAACCCTAGATACAATTGTTAATAATAACTGTTTGCAGAATAAATAAAAAACTAAGAATACAACAACCAAATGTTGACAACCGCCGTCAAATGTTTCTGTTCCTTTTTTCTTTATTTATTTTGTCTTTTTTATTTTTATTATTATCAAATCAGAATTTAAAAATAATATGGAAATAAGTAATTAACAACGTTTAGATACTCACACAACACCCTTATAAAGGCAAAAAGTAAAAATAAAAAGATAAATATATTTCTCTCTCTTTCGTTGCTGCTCCTGCTTGCTCAAAATAATTTTTCAAATTTGATTTGTTTTGCCTTGGTAAGAGTTGTATGATTGCTGAAACAATGGTAATTATTTTTTTCAAATGTTTTTTATTGTGAAAAAATATAACTTGATTATTGGACGTTAAATAGGATTTAAAATTTAATTTTAATCTGATTTCAATTTCTTAATTTGTTAATAATAAATCATCAATTGCAAGTCTTGGCATAATTTTGACAGACTGCACATCAAAACGATAGAGAAATAATAGGAACAAAATTATTTTTGGTGAAATTAATTTAAGTACCATATTCCTTAGATTTAAGCATGAAAGAATAATTTTAAACCAAAAAGTAGAATGGTTAGGTGAAAAAGAAAAATTTTCAACAAAAGTTAAATTTTTAACCTGGTCAAAGATACATTTTTAGCCAAATGGTAGAATTTCCAAAAAGAAACGATCAAAATAGAACCAGAGGGTTTATTTTTGATTTTAAAAAACCTAATTCCTTAGAAGAAAGTTCAATTTTCAGCAATATTCTTGTTTTTATCGAGAAAGATTAATTTTCTACCAAAACATGAATTTTTAATTTAAAGATAGGAATTTCCGATAAAAAAGACAAATGCTTAACAAAAAAGTTTAATTTCCTGCCAAAAGATAAATTTTGAATAAAAGAAAAACAACATTTATATCCAAAAATACAAATTTTCAACAAAGAAAAGTTAAATTTTTAGCCTAGTAAAAGATGAATTTTTAAATAAATGGTCGAATTTTTAAACAAAAGCGATCAAATTTAAACCCAAAAGTTTAATCTTTATGCCAGAAAGCCTTATTTCGTAGAAGAATGTTTGATTTTTAACAACATTATTTTTTTAACCAAGAAAGATAAATTTTCTACTTAAAGATGAATTTTCTACTAAAAAAAAAACAAATTTTTAACAAAATATTTTAATTTCCTACTAAAAGATCAATTTTCAACCCAAAAGGATACATTTTCTTTTCGAAAAGGCAAATTTTCAATGAAACGGTCGGATTTTTGAACAAAAAATATTAATTTAAAGAAAATAGTAAAATTTTCATTCAAATGGTTACACTTCCAAGCAAGAAGAAGCAGTTTTGAAACATAAAGTTCAATTTTTAACTTTTAATAAGTAATTCTAAACCAAACGGTCGAATTTAAAATATATTTAAATATAAAATTTCACCTAAAAAGCTTAATTTTTAATTAACAATCAAATATTATAACTTCTACAAGCTTGACGAAATTTGCACCAAATAGTAGAATTTTTAAGTATTTTTAAGATTAAAAGATGAATTTTTAATTTAAAAAGATCAATTTTCTATACCAGAATACAAATTTGAGAAAAAATAGTTCAATTTTCGAACAAAAATATTACGTTTTAGGAGAGTAGGTAGATTTTCAACACTGTTATAAAATTTGCAACAAAATACTTAAACTCTCAAGCAAGGAAAAATTATTTTAAAGTGAAAAGTGGAATTTTATACGAATATAGATGAAATTTGAACCAAGTGCTCAAATGTTTAAACAAGAAAGATTGAACTATAACTATAACCATAACTTTTAAGCAAGCGTATAGAATTTTCAACCAAATAGAATATTGTTTAGTTTTTAAACGAATTGTTGAATTTTTAACTTACAAAGATTATTTTGCAACCAATTATTCGAATTTTCAATTTAAAAGTCCAGTTGCATTTTTTTACCAAAACAATCACCTTTTAATCAAATTGCTCAATTTTCAGTAAAAGAATTGCATTTCCAACTAAATAATTAGATTTTTTTACAATAATTAATTTTCAACTAAGAAGTTGCATTTGAAACCTTATAGTTGAACTTTCAAGCAAAAGTGTCCACTATTCAATGAAATAATTTATCAATCAAATAAACAGTTGAATTTTGAAACCTAAAATACTAATTTTTGAAATGAGGTGCTTTTAGAACAAAATAGTTGAATTATTAACATGAACTGTGTAATCCAAAGTACATGGATTTTCTCATAGGTTTCTATTAACTGAAAACAGGCAAAAAAAGAGTGAATGATTTTGAAAAGGGTGAAAAGAGAGTAATAGAGGAAAGAGTGCGAAGTCTGTTTTCATGTAGCTAGTTTATCTGAAGTCAATAAGGAAGTAAAGTGGAAAGTTACTCATGAGCGCTGACCTAGGACGAAAAATGATTTTGCAGAACATCATTTCTCATAAGACGGACCTTATCTACTGATCGATTCTTCTCATCAGCGAGCGTATTCTAGCTGAAATTGGTTTTAAATTTGAACAAGCAAAGTTACGTGTAAAAGTATAATCTCTCAGGCCAAGGTCTTTAAAACATCGATATGCTGAGCAATGTATGAGCATTGAGCACGTAGAGTAAGTAAGAACATCTTCCTATAATTCACGATCCTTTTCTCTTTTTCTTATTTTTGTTTTGTTTCCTTTTTGTTTTTACTCTTCGCTATTGTGTGGAAACATAGATAGTGCTACGTGTGTATGTAATAATCTAATGGAAATAAATCGATGAACTTATTACCAATTAGCTTCTCCTACAGTGTTATAAATAGAGATAGAATATAAATCGTTCAGAAAACCATCTGAAATACATATTTTTATTTATTTCTTAAACAAATAACACTAAGGAACCAAAACATTTAAAAAAAATTTTGTTACACTTCTATTTTGATGATATCTACAATTGTTCAAGTATGAGCAATGTATGAGCATTAAGAATCTATGTATGAACATTTTCCTATAATTCATCATCCTTTTTCCTGTAGTCGCTTTTTATTTTTGTTTTTACTCTTCACTATTGTACAAAAAGATAGATGCTGCTACATGTACCTGTAGTAATCTAATGGACATATGAAAATGAGCTCAGCACCAATTAGCATTCCTTATAGTATTATAAATGAATATAGGAGATGATTCGTTAAGAAAACCATATGAAAAACATATTTTTATTTATTTCTTAATCAAATAACACTAAGTAGCAAAAAAATTTTTTTTGATGGTGCTGTACTTTAATTTTTGTGATGTATACAATTCTTATAGTATAAGCAATGTATAATCATTAAGAACTTGGAGTTATTCAGAAAATCTTCTTATAATTCATGATTATTTTTCCTTACGCCCCTTTTCATTATTTTATTTTTATTTTTACTCTTTACTATTTTGCAAAAAGATAGACGGTGCTACGTGCTTATGTAATAATCCAATGGACATATAACGATACAATCATCACCAATTAGCTTTCCCTATCTTATTATAAATAAAGATAGGATATGATTCGTTAAGAAAACCATATGAAAGACATATTTTTATTAATTTCATAAACAAATAATACTATTCAGCAGAAAAAATAAAATTTTTGGGACTTGTTTAACACTTTTTTATTTTGATGTTAACATTTCAAATAGTTAAATATTTGCTAAAATAGAGGAAACTATACAAGAAGAGTTGATTTAAAAAAGTATGCCGTTTGAATTTATTGAAACATGTGCAGACAAATTTTTTAATTATAAAATAAAATTTTGTCGTGTTGTTCCGAATGTTACGGATATTTTAATAAAAATATTATAATATTTAGAACACTATTTGGCGCAACGTAACAATATTTTGTTACATGAGTTACAGATAAATGAGATTCCAAAGAACTGATGCATGGTTCAAAAACAAAAAGATTTGACTGCCTTATGTGAACAGTTTTTATCCGAATGAAAATACTTCTCGCTAGAATTTTACCTTGTAATTAAAGTTTGGAACCAAATTAAAAATATTTTTAAAGCTGACGGCTTTCTGTTTTGTATTTATGTACAATTACAAGCAATGAAAGAGCATTAAGTAATTAGAGTTAGTTAGAACTTCTTCCCATAATTCACGATCCTCTTCTCTGTAGCTCCTTTTAATTTTTTCTCTTTTGTTTTTATTCTTCGTCATTGTGTGGAAACATAGATAGTGCTACACAGATACATGTAATAATTTAAAAGAAAAATAACAATAAACTTATTATCCATTAGCTTTTTTCGGTATAATATATAAAGCTAGTACATAAATCTTTAGGAAAATCATATAAAATACATGTTTCTATTTATTTCATAGAGAATTACACTAAATAGCAGCATAAACATATATTTGTTCCACTGCTACAAAACTTTTTGATTTTAACAATAATGTTTCTAATTATTAAATACTTGCTGTAAGTAGAGGGAAATATGTAAGAATAGATGACTAAAGAATATAGGCCATTTAAATCTAATTGAATATGTGCAACGACAACAAATCTCTGAAGCTTTTCATTAAAATATTCTGCATATCATTCAGCGTAACAAGACAAAATTTTTCAGATATATGATAAGCAATAAATGTATGTGATCCAAAAAAACGTTTTTTTTCCCTAAAAAAATATAGCAACCTTATGTGAACAGGTTTTATGGGAATTAAGCTGCTTCTTGTAAGATTTCTGAATTTTAATGGAAGTTAACATCTAATTAACAATACTTCAAATTAACAATTGCTTATTTTTTGTTGCATACCTGAATCGAGTTTTGTCATTTGTGAACGTATTCTAGCTAAAATTATTTTTAATTTAAACAAAGTGTCGTATAAAAGTGTAATTTCAGGGTACTCAAAAAACTTCATTTTAAAAATTCCCTGGTATTTATCTGATTTTTCCCTGATTGACTTTTTATTTCTCCTGATTATTATTATAATTATTAATATTATTTAAAGACCGAAATTCTTGTGTTGTAATAGTTTTAGAATTCATAGCTCAAAACTTCTCTCATAAAGGGAAACTGGGGTGATTTTTCACGAAAAAAGGGGAATAATAGAGGAACAAATTCTTCATAAAAAATATTCTAGATACCTAAATGCTTTGAATTTTTAGGAGTTTAGTCAAAATGTATCACATTTTTAACAAATCACTCGAACTTTAAATAAAAAAAAAAATAAGTTTAAAGAAAGAGCGATAATTCTTTAACCCAGAAAGATGACTTCTCAACCAAAAAAGATAAGCATTCTATTCAAAAAGTGATATAAAAAAAATCAGCTAAGTTCTCAAACAAAAAAGATGATTTTTTCACAACATAAATTAATTTTAAACAAAATTAATACATTTTCAATGAAATAGTGACATTTTTCAATAAAATAGTTGAATTTTATCAAAAAATCTGAATTGTCAACCGACAATATTAATTTTGAAAAAGATAAACAATTTTCTACAAAATAAATAAAATTTTTGAACAAATATTTGAATTTTTAACTCAAAGAAAATGTTTAACCAAAAATGGAATAGTTAAATTTTTTGATAAAAAAATTAATTTTCAATGAAAAATTACAAATTTTGAATACGATAGTTATTTTTTCAACCAAAGAACTAATTTGAAACAAATTAATTTTTTTAAATAATTCAAGTATCCACCGAAGTGAGAAATTTTTAACAAAGAAGATGAAATATTGAGAAAATAATTGCATTATCAACCAAAGAGAAAAATTCTAAACTACCATTTAGAATCTTCAACGAAAAAGAAAATTTTGAACAAATTCGTTCAAGTTTTAACCACATAGTCGAATTTTCAACCAAAAAGGATCAATTTTAAACGGAAACTGTAATTCACAATCAATATTTTAACCGAAAAAGATTTTAATTTTGAACAAGAAACCTTTGAGTTCATGTAAAAATGACGCATTTTCTATCAAGTATTGGAAGTATTTATTAAACCAGTTTATTTATTAACCAAGCAGCTGCAATTTTAACCAAAGAAGATAAAATATTCACCAAAATAATTGAATTTCATCTAAAAAGATACTACCGTATATTAGTATAAGGATATTTAAAAAACATGCACTCCCTTCTTGTAGAATATCTCCAGAACGAAATGTAGAATGATTGATAAAAAAGCATAAAAAAGGTTCTTAAATTTCGCGAAAAATAACTTTTATTCAAAGCATTTATGTCAATTGGATACTGAGATTGTAAAATCGAAATACCGGTTAAATGTCTTATTTTTGATAATTTTTAGGATTCCAATTCAACTCATTATAAAATTTAGAAAAATATGTAAAAAAATGTTTAATTAAGAAAAAAAGAACCTAAAAAAATTATCTTTGAAATTACCACAAAAAATATAAAATTTTTAATTTGTGTTTGAATTATTATTAAAAATGTGCCAGGTGAAAATCGTTCGGTCAGGTGTTGCTCGATCTTCTGTCCTATCCCAATCTCCCATGCATTGATTCACATTGATGATTCCAAAACTAATGAACTTTTTTTTTAAATTCTTCGAATCCTTTTAAAGAGAAGATTTGAGTGTTAATTTTACGTGACTCAAAAATGTTTAACATTACTTTTCACAGATTTTGCCAGGAGTTGAATTGGAATCATTAGAATAGGCAAAAATCATAAATTAGACCAGTATTTCTAACTCTCAATCTCAGTCTCCATTTAAAAAAAAACTCTTTGAATGAGGCTTATATTATGCGGAATTTAATAACCTTTTCAAAGTATTTTTTGAAATGATTCTATTACATTTTTTCCTGGAGACACCATGCGAGAAATAATTGCATGTCTTGAATCTCATGTTTTTTAGATGTCCTTGTAGTCATGGACGGTATTGTATACATTTCTAATCTTTTCTTGTCTTTTGCAATGTTTTTTCAAAATCCTTGATATTTTCATGTCTTTTCATGACAAAAAAAATCTCTGACTTTTCCCTGATTACCAGATTTTCCCTAAACTGCAGTCAGCCTGAATCTCTTTGGTAAGGGTCTTTAATAGATGGACATGCAGAATAATGTTTGAGTATTGAGCACTTAGAGCTAGTAAGTACACCTTCCTATAATTCATGATCCTTTTTCTTTTTTTGTTTTGTTTTTGATCCTTGCACAATATACTCGCCTCATCTGTCTATTCGACAAAAAGTAAGACGGGAATGTCTAATCAGGGTTGTCAATCTTGAGTCTGGTTCGTGGAGCCTCAACATGTAGGGGGTGTTTGTTAAACGACGGCTCATCAACTTCTACTTTATCCTGTTTGTAATCAGGTTTTACACGGTGCTCGCGGCCTTGAAGGGTAGAACGAAGATGGGAAAGTATGTCGCTAAAACATTATTATAGGTCGTTAGGAAACGTGATCTCCATGTTTTTCGAATAATGTGCTACTTTAGGGGCAATTTTGAGCCTCCCGTCGTTAATATTCCTATCCAGCCGCTGAGTATTCATGGCATTGTAGGAAAAAAGTTACAAGAGATTTTATCAAGTAAACCGGTATTGAAATTCATCTGTTTTTATGATTATCTCAGGCTTATTGCCTTATTTCATTATTATAAACAAATTAACTGAGGGCCTGCTCAAGAGGTACGTCATGGTATTTTGAAAACTTTTTTTTATCGATCTTTTTTTTCTACACAGTTCTTTACGAAAATCTTAAATACGCCAGAAAATTTTTTTTTTTTTTCATTTGTTAAACTAATGCAATAAAACATACAAATATAGGTTTCAAAGAAAGTAGGAAAATAGTAAGGGAATACATTATTTTAAAGAAAATTAATGTATAGGAACCATGTTGAATATTTAACATTGAGACACTTAAGATTTCAAGTCGAAATGTATTGAAATTAAAAAAAAAAGATGAATCTTCTTCTACAAGAGATGAATTTTTATCGAAATATTTGAGTTTACAAGCCAAAAAGTCTACTTGTTTAGAAAATTTTTAACTTTCAAATTAAAAAAAAAAAAAATTTCCAAACAAAAATATGATTTTTCAACCAAATAGTTACATTTTTATAAAAAAAATTAATTTTCACGAACCAGTTGCATTAACAAGCAATTTTAATTTTTAACAAAGCAATTGAATTTGTATTCATATACTTAAATCTTTCACTTAAAATTATGAATATTTTACTTTTTAAGCCAAAAGCAAATAGTAAAATTTTCAACAATCTAATTATATTATATGCAAAATAGTTAAAATTTTTTAAATAAAAACCGATCCATTTTCAAAGAAAAAACTTCAGAGTAAAATTTGAAGTTGAAAAAATTGATTTTCAATTTTAAAAAACGAGTTGAATTTTACACCCAAACATTTTACCAAAAGATGAATTTTTCATTGCAGGAAACAATTATTTAACAAAAAAGTTTAATTTTTGAATAGAAAAGATTACATTTGAAAGAATATTTCAATTTTATTTCAATTATAAGACAGTCAAACTTTTAATCCAAAAGAATGAATTTTCTATCCAAAAAGACAAATGTACAAAAAATAGTTAAATTTTCAACAAAATATTTTAAATTCTAATAAACTAGTGGATTTCTTTACTAAAATGGCTCAATTTTCCTCTAAAAATGAAAAAATATATTTTGCAGTTGAAAAAATTGAATTTTAATTTTAAAAACGTGCTTTTAACCAAAAAATTGTATTTTCATGGACCAAGTTGTCGGAAAAAATATAAATTTTCAATTAAGAATCAATATTTTCAACAAAGTAGTTAAATATTTAACAGAGAAGTTAAATTTTAAACAAAATGATTAAGCTTTTAACAAAAAGCTAAATTTGTAACAAAAAGCAATACATTTTTAAATGTTGCTGTAATTGTCCAATTTTTAGTTTAAAAAAATTGATTTTAAACCATAAAATAACGAATTTTTAACAAAATAGTTCAATCATTATCCAATAAAGTAAATGCATAACAAAGCAGTGTAAATTTCAACCAAGTAGTTGAATTTTCAACAAGAAAAGATTAATCATGAATAAGAAATGAATTGTCTGGTGTTAAAATAAAAACGACGAATTTTTAAAGAAAAAAAGAATATTTAAAATTTCGGTTAAAAAATTTAAGTTACGCCAAAAAACAGATTTCAAAAAGAATAGCTATATCTTCAACCAAATATTACAATTTTCTTAATAGGTTCTATTAATTCAGTTCGCTGGCGATAAATAAATCGTAATTCTGATATTTTACAGAGTGAAGAATAATAGTTTAAATAAACATTAACGTTCCTTTTTAATACTCTCAAATATTCAGTTAGATCCTAAGAAGTTGAATTTTAAAACGAGTAAATATCTTAAAGCAGGCTCACCCCACCTTGAGAAATATAATCATTGTTTGAAGTCTATTTCGGCTTCTTACCTGAAACAAAACCACAAATTTGCGAATTAAATATAAAATTCTATCATTATTATAGGATCCAAAAAAGTATTTAAAAATTCAAGATATTGTGACACAATTTAAAAATAGTAGCATCATTATTTTTATAGCCAATTTTAATAAACAAAATGCAATCTTCAAGTTTGTATCACACAAGTTTATTTCTTTTTTGTACTAATTTAGGAAACATAAAGTATTGGTTTTTATTATTAGGCGGGCAATTAGAAACACTTATAATATTGGTTGACAAAAAAGTTTCATAAAATCACAAATCGGATAAAAAAAAAAAATTGTTCTTTATTTTAAAAAAACACATATGTATTTTTTGTTGTAAAAAATGATTATGAAACGATTATCATGATAAATCATCATTTACTTTTGTAACTAAAATTCGAAACATTCTAGTAATCAGTTGAGTATGGAAATAATTTTTTTTTGCACGAACAAGTTCCAAAATTTTGAATTAATTTAAATTCCTTAGAAATATCTTAACTATTATATATTGACAAATAAAATTTAAAGTATTTTTTTTTTATTTTCGTTATTCTTCATACAGTTCTGTTCTCATGGCTAAAAAAGTTATGTAAAAAATTATGTTTCCACAATGATCTCCATAAAAAATTCTATAATAATTTAATGGGTTAATATATCAATTATTTGTGTTTTGTAAGTTCTTTAGCGTTAAAATACTTGTGCGTCGATTTTCGATATCCCCAAGCTCTTGTTTAAGAGTAAATAATTATTTTCTGAGAAACGCCCTCTTTTACTTCTGATTTTCACAGAAACTGTGATTCGAATTGAATACGCCTAGTAATTTTCCGGACACGTAGCAATCAAGAGAGTATAGCTGGGTATTCAAAATTACTATATTGTTACAACTTAACAGTTTTTCAACTGTGGCTGATTAAATATGATTGCTCAGTGGAGGAGGACATAAGAATGGTAGTAAAACTGACTTGTAAATTACTGGTTCTCATACTATGTAAAAATAAAAGGCAGTTATGTATTTGCAGACTTTGCAACTCAAACAATACAAATCTTGTATAATATCACAAAGAAATCAAGTAATACTTGTTGCAATTAAAAACATTTTTGAATTTGTCACAAAAAAGCGACTTCTCATTCAAAGAACAAGTTTTGCTTTTTCTAATTTATAATTGTATGCTAGTTTGTGTCATCCAATTAAATATTATTTAATTGAAAACGTAGATTTCATAAAAGAACGCGTCGTATATATTTGGAGAAAATAATACTTGGAAAGCATGGGGAAATAGGAAAGGAGCGTGGGAAAGTAAAAAAAGGTGCGTGGGAAATTAGGAAGGGGCGTGGGAAATAGAAAGAAATGTAAGAAGTGTAAGGGCCACAAAATTTAATTTTTAAGTCCCTTTTTCTTGCTTGATTTTTCATTGACCATTTATTCATTTACCTGGCCATTAACATTTGAAGCCTAGCCTTTTAATCTGGTAAGAGTTTCAACAGGGAGTATATTTGAAGCCAAATAAAACAATATTTCACTAAAATTACCAAATTTGTACAATTTTTAAACAACAAAGAATTAACTTCAGTTAAGAACGGTTGTATTTTCAATAAAATAATTAACTTTTTAGAAGATAGTTGCATTAAAAAAATATTAAGTTTTAATTTAAAGGGAAAAATTTTCTGTCCAAATATTCGAACGGTCAATAATATAGTGAAATTTCCTGTGAAAGAATGATCACTTTTTAATAAAATATTTGAATTTTTAAGGACCTAATTTTTGCACAAAAATAGTTAAACTTGAAGCAAATACTGGAATTTACCTGCGCAGATGAATTTTTAACAAAATGATAAATTCTCAACGAAAAATATAATAATTGAATGAATAAGAGAAAAAAATAATTTTTAACAAAATAGTTGATTTTTTAATTAAATTTTTTAATGTTCTAACTCTAAAAATAAATTTTAAATGAAAAATATAAACACTAAAAAAAATTAATTATTAAAAAGACGATTTCTTTTTAAAACAAATCAGTTTTGAAAAAAAAATATTGGAATTTTTAACTAAAAGTGAACAAATTGATTTTCAGTAAAAAAAATTAATATTAAAAAAAACGAATTTTAACAGAATAGTCAAATTGTTAACTAAAGAGACTTATTTTCAACTAAGCTTATAAATATGATAAAAAATTAATTTTTAAGTAAGGGGTAAAATTTCAAGACAAAAGTTTCATTTTCCAACCAAAAAATTAATTTTTTCAAGACCTATTTTTAGCTTAAGAAAGGATACCAAGTGCATCAAAATTGTTTAATTTACAATCAAAGAGATGAATTTTTGACAAAAAAATGTTTTACACAGCAAATTAAATTTCACCCATGTAATTGAGTTTTCAATTTAAAAAGCAAAACAAAAATCGAATTGTAACATTTTCAGTTGAAAGTTAATTTAAAAAAGTGAATTTTCAGGAAAGAAGTTAACGCTTTAACCAACGAGATGAATCTTTATAAGGTGCTATTTCTTTAACTAGATTAGGTCAATTTTAATTCTAGAAACTTAAATTTTAAACAGAACAATTTAATTTCCACATAAAAAAATGAATTTTTAACTAAAATGATTTTAAAACCAATTTTTCCCCAAAATTGTATAATTTAAAAAACGAAGATTTGTTGTTGTTGAGAAAACAGTTCAATTTTCAACTTGAAACTAGATATTTTTAACACAAATAATAATTTTTAATCAAGTTGTTCAATTTTTCAACTTATGCGATTTTAGAATTTAAATAATATTAATTCAAATATTATTTGAAATTTAAAACTTTATTCTTAATGAAAAGTTTTGAAAAATTATAGGAAGAATTAATTTCTACATATTTTTGCAATTGAGCCTTTTCTTACCATGGCTTCTCATCAATCTTTAAAAAATGGTTGAATTGTAGAAAATGATGGATCACTTGTTCAGGAAAAAAATTCTCGACAATTTCACTGTTTCTAATTTCAAAAGTAACTTTTCTATTGCTGCAATCGATAAACAATATTCCTTTCAAGAGAAATCATGCATTAAACAAATAATTATATTTGAACATTATTTTTTTTCATTTTGAAAATTCAAAAAGCGGAGACTTGCAGAGAATATTTTTCTAAAAAAATAAGCCATTATTTTCTAATATTCTACAATTTTTTTTAATCAATAAAAAGACGCAGTAAAAAAAATTAAATTAAAAAAAATATTTTCGAAGTAACTTAGTTTCGTAAGTTTTAAACTTTTTCCGGAAAGCAGCATCCTTATTTCAATTATTTAGATCATGCAGAACAATTTTCTTCCAAAGACCTGATTTTTTGCACAATAACTACATTAAAGTGGCTCTTTGGGATGTTGCCTGACTTTCGAATTTTTCTTTTAAATTCCTGATTTTTTCTGATTGCCAGTTTTTCTCTGACCTACGGCCACCCTGTTAACGTACTAGATAATCATAATCCTAAGAACTCTCTCTGTTGAACTTTCACACTTCGACTCAAATTTCAATTAATAAACAATAAACCTAAATATTCAGATCTCCATAAACAATCTTTACGGGGAATTGTTACAACCCACGTGCAACCTTCCAAGAACGAGTCTACTCTTGGTGGTATACTTATCATGTATTGTCGGTTTTAATTTATTACCTGAGCAAGCTCTGCGTCCGCTTTTATATCCTGTCGCACCTATTCTCACTCACTTGTCTCACGGAATGAAAGAAGAAAGATTTATTTTATCCACGAGGGACAAAAGTTTATTCTTTTACTTAAAAATCAATAAGAAAAATCTATCATCTACCAGCTTATCTATCAAAAATAAGTAAATTTATTAAATATTAAAAAAAAATTAAAATATAAGCAGCGAGAATCGAGCCTGCAACCTTTGGCTACAAATCCGGCGCGATAACACCTGCGCTACAAGGCTAGCTGCAATATAATTTTTCCAGTCCACTAGAAAGACGATGAAAACTTAAGTAATTTTTCTCAAAAATGATCAAGTTCGGTCTCAGGAATTATTATTATTGATTCAATTAAAAAAAAAAAATCTAGCTAGCACTCATCTTGTCAGTCAAAAAAAAGTTTTTTTGATACCAAGAACAGTTCTATTGATTCAATAAAAAATTTCTTCGCATTAAAATCATTTGATTAATTTTGAAGTTTATTTTGGCTAAATAACGAACAAACAAAATTTTAAACAAAACGATTTCTATAATTCAAAACAAATATTTTTCTGAGTGAATGTTTCTCTAGATGTTCCGCTAATGGTGAGTCTTTATCAGAAGCGAAAAAAATCTTATCAGAGAAAGAAGCACAGCGGGATATTTAGTACGAGCGAGAAGGGAGAGTGTTTTAATTTGTCAACTCTCTCTGTTTAATTAACAAAAAAATCTTTTATATACGTAGTCTCCTCAAGGCACGGTGTAGCATATTTGTCGCCTGGTATCTTGCATCTAGAGATCCGATCGATAAAGACCTTCTGCGATAACGATCTTGGAAGAAATAATTAATTTTGCTAATACTGAATCCTGGCTTGCAGATTTAAATAATTTAATGGGGCATTTATTATTTTTCAAGGAGATTGCCTCAGAGGGCCACATATATGTCATTTATATAAAAAAACGGGTAATTAATTTCAATTATGGATTTGGAAGCATTGCAGTAGTTTTTTCTCAATTAAAAAAGTTGCATTTTGTTTTGCTTCAGGTAAGAATTAAGAAAAAATGGACTTTAAACAGTGCATACATTTTCGGAATTGGGATGAGTCTGCGTTAAAATATTGAAGATTTTTATTTAAATAATTATTATTTGGTTTATAAATTACGAAAATATTTATTTATTTAACAAAGGATTTTATACTATTTCGCTCAATTTTTCATTTTCTACTTAAATACGAACTAAATTAATAGATCATCATCAGAAAATGAGTCGATTTTTGGTTTGAAGTTAATTATTTTTTATTCAAAATTCTACTTTTTTATTCTTGGCTGAGAATATCACTCATTTTATTTAAAATTTTATTATTTTGATAAACATTCAACTATTTATTTTAAAATTAACTTCTTTGTTAAGAATTCAATTTTTTCTAGAAAATTCAGCTTTTTGGTTCGAAAATGACACGATTGCTAGAAATTTGAGCTATTTATTTTAAAATAAATCCTTTTAAGAATGTATATTTTCGGTTCAAAAGTTCATCAGTTTCATAAAAAGTTTATATTTTTCTGTTTAAAATTAAACTATTTTCGTAAAAAGTATCTTTTTTGTTGAAAAATGAAATCATTTATTAAAAAATCTTTTTTGTTTTTGTTAACATTTATTTTTTAAACGAAGAATTCACCTATTTCATGTTTTGTTGAAAAATCAACTATTTGCTTGAAACTTCAACTGATTTTTAAAAAACTTGTTTTTTTAGACTAAAAATTGAGCTAATTTTGTATGAAATTCAGGTCTTTAGTTGCATATGATTTTTATTCTAAAAATTAATATATTCCTGTACAAAATTAATATTTTTAAATAAGAATTGAACTATTTCATTTAGGATAAAAGATTAATATTTTTAAGTTAAAATTCCTAATATTTGTTTCAAAATGGACTTCCTTGTTGTTAATTTATCTTTTCAGGTTGAAAATTGAACTTACTTGTAGAAAATTTACCTTATTTAGTTGAAAATTCATTTATTTTGAAAAAATACTATTTTCTGGTTAAAAATGCAACTATGCATTGAAAATTGAAATATTTGGTCAAAAATAAAAGTTTCTCACTTAAATTTTTGCACTAAAAAATTAACAGTTTTTTAGAAAATTTGTATCAAAGTTTAAAAAATAATATTTAAAATGTTTCAAAATTTAAATTCTTTAACGTCAAACATACAAATTAAATTATGAAATTCTTAAAAAATAAAAAAATAGAATGAACAAGAATCCAAGCATCAAATCTGGAAAACCTATTCTTAAATTTAATTTTTGTTATTGTAAATTAATTTTATTTACTGAGTATTTTACTGTTATTAGACTATTTTGTTGAAAATGAAATATTTTCACTGGAACTGTTAGGAATTTAAAGCGCTTTAAATCTAATTCTATATAGTTGATGAAAATTTCAACTACTTGAATGAAAATTCTAGCTGCTTGGTTAATTTGAAATTTTTTTAATGTAACTGCTTTGTAAACAATTCACTGTCTTTGCTGGACGATCGAAGAATTTAGTAGAAAATTAACCCATTTAATGAAAGTTTACATGTGTGAGTGGAGAGCTCAACTGTTTCGTAGAAAATGGCCATTTTTGTCTAAAAAATTTGGTGGAATTTTTTTTCTTTTTTAACTAACAAAACTTTCTCTTGTCTAAAAATTATCTCATTTGATAATTTTTTTTCTGTTGAAATGCAAATACATGATTAAAAAACAATGTAGTTTGGTTGAGAATTCAAATATTTTGTTGAAAAATCGTATTTTTTGGTGGAAAGGAAACGTTTCTGATAAACACAAAAATCTTTTTCAGTTAATAATTTACCTTCTTACTTGAAAATCGATAAATTTTTCATGAAAAATTACCATTTTATTTAAAATTCTAACAATTGACGGCGTTTTAAATTGAGTTTAATACAGCATCAATACTAATTTTCTTGAAAAGAATAACTACCCCTATTTTTATTAAAAAATATCCATATCTCCCATGTTTTCAGGGCATTTTCTCAAAAATTGTAAAAAAATCCAGCCTTTTGAGAGTCTAGTTTAGAAATTGCTTATTAATTTGCATTTGTAAATTGAAGTAGAATTTTGCCTTACAGAGAGAAATGGGTTTATGGGGTAAAAATGAGATGCAAAATGGAGACAATAAATCAGAGAGGTATCTTGCAGGACACTCAAAGGCTGAAGCACCGGCGAGTGTTCGATCCTCGATCGGCACGATTGATGTATTAATATGGCGATACTTTTGCGTATTTGAATGTAGGTACGATGCCGACGTCGAGTTTTCACAGACGTCATGATTGCTTCGAAGCCGGCCGGGTCTCGAGTGCCGGGTCTTGAGTGCGGCGCGCGCGCGCGTCTCGAGAGATCTCTATAAAGTAATTTTTCAACGAGAAAGCGATCGCAATGGTGGAGGCAAATAAAAGCAGGATTATGCACGACCCGCAGGGCCACCCGGCTGGTGCAGAGAACTTGTCCTACAATATCTTCCGTCACGGCGGCCTCCTTTATAAAATCACCCTTCATCGGAACAAACACCAGCACGGCAAAGCGATCTCTCGTAACACGAAGCTGATCTCTTTCCTCTTTTTGGAATTTTTATTGAATATCTTAGTTGCCTGCTTGAATGGAAAAAATCAGGAGACAGATCGTGAAGGTTCTTAGCTGCGCTTTGAGGTCGTACTTTGGGAATGATCATCTCTTGAGGTTTCAGAGAATGTTATTCAGAATGAAGACTAGGTTGATTCGAAAATAAGGCATTGCATTTCAAGTCAATGTAGGACATTTGTCAAATAGATATCATGCAAAAAATTCTAAACAAAATAAACCTTGTTTGGTGAGTTAAGCTTCTATGACGGTGACCTTCTTTAGAAAATCACCCTTCATTGGAACAAACACCAGCATGGCGAAGCGATCTTTTAGAGTATTAAGCTGATTTATTTCATTTTCTTGTTTTAGAGAGGGTTGTTTAAAATAAATACTAGGGTGATTCAAAAATGAAGCAATCAATTTTAAATCAGTGTAGAACATTTTTCGAATACAGATCATTCAAAGAAATCCAAACAAAATAAATCTTGTTTGGTCACTTAGACAAAACCTATTACATCCTTCGGATTATTGTTTACACACATACTCCTGCCAGGAATAGGTCATTACCAAACTGTTAATATGCAATAAAATATGTGATCCGTCACGGCGGCCTTCTTTACATAAACGCCATTCATCAGAAGAAACACCGGCACGGCAAAGCGATCTCTCGGAACACGAAGCTGGTATATTTCCTCTTTGGCTTTTCAAAAATTTGTATTAAATATCTTAGTTTCACGCTCGAGTTACAGAAATCAGCGGACAGAATGATGCAGGAATTATCTTCTCATCATGCTTCAGAGAACCTTACTCAGAACATAAATTAGGGTGATTTAAAAATGAAATAAAAATTAACTTTCTTTTTGGCTTAAACGGAACACCCTTTGGAATTTTGTTTAGATTCTTAATCGTCCCTGCCATAGGTCATTACCCAATCTTCAATGTGCAATACAATATCTTCAGTCACAGTGATCTCTTTTATAAAATCACTCTTCATCGGAACAAAGACCACCAAAGCGAAGCGATCTCTCGGAACATAAAGCTAATCATCTTCCTCTTTTTTCATTTCTATTAAATATCTTTGTGGCACACGCGAATGACAAAACTTAGAAGACGGATCGTAAAGGTTCAAAATGTTGCTTTTTAAAGTCGATTTGAGGCAATGATATTTCTTGAGGTTCTAGAGAACCTTATTCAGATTATAGAAAAGGAAAACCTTCGAAATTTTTTGCAGGAATGCTTCTCCCAGTAATAGGTCATGGACATTTGACTCCTTTATTTATCCATTCAGTTGTGCAATACTTATAAACAATCAAAATGTAATATAATACCACAAATACTTGAACATAATATAATTGTAGATATTGAAAAACTGATCTTTCGGATCTATTTGAATTGATCTGAATTGAGCTATTTGATTGATTTGAAACTGATCTGTTTGATTGATTCATCAGAAGTTTTTCGCTGAATCAACCAAATACTTAATCTAGTTAAAGACTTTATCACAGCAACCAAAACAGTAAAGTTAGGTCAACACAATATTTTGTTTTTCATTTAACAACGATGTTCTGTGGTTCAGTTAACAAAAAATATGCTGATCCACCAAATCGTTTTCTGAGTATACGATTTCAACTCTGGGCAGAGGGAATAAAACCAAGTTGAAGCGTGAAATCGCTTAATCTTTTATTCGACTTGATACGTGACAGTCGATTTTGTCACGAGGCGATCGAACTGGCTTTTAAAGACTGAAATGGTATGAAATGGTCTGAAATGGTCTGGACCTTTCAGGGCACGCGATCTATCGCCGTGGTCAGACAGTTTCGATGTACATACATACACTCTAGACAGTCATTCCGGGTAGCTTGGATGAATATCCAAGTGATAAATTCAGCTCGATCTCACCTCTTGTCCATCCAGTACTTTGTACGCTGTCATTTCACACGATAGCAGCTCGACGAGAATGACAGAGGATTAGCTGTTTGCAGTATGCGTGCACGCGCGAATAAGGATCGGAAGGATTCGAGAGACGAGCCGAGAACGAAAGGATAAAAGGCACCAAAGAAGCGCACCGTAAAAATTTGAACAAAAAAATTAAATAGTATCGTTGAGTTTCACATTTGAGATTAGGGGCTGTCCTTAAAATGTACTGCGAACAAACAATAAAGTTATGGTAACAGCATAATTTGGCTGGGTAGTTTTTGTTCGTTGAATACAAATTCAGTTGTGATTTCTAACAATAAACTTGGTGTAAAAACAATTTATTCTACTCAAGCAATAATTTTTGTTAAGTAGCATTTGCTGCATGTACTAAGGAATTTGTTTTCTTGTACCAAAAGCATAACGACACCTACCCAGATGCTTGAAACCTTAACTTTCAATATAATCGATCTCAGCTGATATGCCAGAGAAAGCAGAGTATTGCAGTTTGTACAAAAGAATTTTTCTTAAAAAGTAGTGTGGAATAATATAAAATTTTATTATGTATAATTATTTCCAGTTCTTGGGAGAATGCTACTTTTATTTTCTGAATCAGGAATGTTTGCTATTTGAAGTTAGATTTCTATAGGACCACAGTATTGATAGTGATTTTCCTTCGATTGATTTTGTAATTTATAATTATGAACATGGTTTCTTTATTTTGTTTGTAACAAATAATTTTTTCTATGAAGAAAAAGCAAGACGAGAATGACAAATTCTATAATAGGCTCTCTGTGATTCCTTGCTCTTTCGAAAATTGAAGTATCCTCTAAAAGGGAAATGGTTTTAAGACGTAGAAGAAATGAAAATGAATATCATGAAGCATCTATTAGCCATTCCAAAAGTTGACTTCAAGGTGTGCTACGAGTGTGCAAGAAGTGTTAAGGAGTGCAAGGAGTGTTAAGATAGCCAGAAGAAGCTTTTTGCTTCCAAAGGGAAGTACTTCGACTAGAATATCATCACTATTGGCTAGAATTAACTTTTACACCTGGTACGTAACAAGGTCTGATGCTTTCCGGACAGAGTTTGTAGTTTATGCACGGCCTCTTGCGAAATATCCCAGAATAAAGATTACAATCTAAATCTCAATGACTCGGGTTAATTACCATTTTTATTTGACCATGGCTTTATGTTTATACACCGTAATGTGCGAAGAATTAAAATGAAACATAAAATGTTGCTCAAAGTGTGTATAAAGTTTTACTTTAGGTATCATAAGTTCCAAAGTCCCATAACGACAGTCATGTTGCAGTCATTGATGTTACTCTCTCACATATCGTTGCCTATCTGAATTAAAGTTACAAGTCTATGGTCGTCTGAAGTATCATAATGTTTAAATACCTTGCAAACAACTGATACCTAAGCGAATCTCCACCTTTAAATGATACTGTTATAAACTTTAATTGCATTGAAGACGATGTTCTCTTCTTCTCACCTCATGTTTCAAGACATTTTACGACTTGATTTTATCTCCCTCTCCTTCAATGATTTTTACTCTTTTTATTGCTAATGATAGCCTTA
Source organism: Belonocnema kinseyi (assembly GCF_010883055.1). NCBI lineage: Eukaryota > Metazoa > Arthropoda > Insecta > Hymenoptera > Cynipidae > Belonocnema > Belonocnema kinseyi. The sequence continues at coordinate 51,942,790 of NC_046660.1, forward strand.
AACAAATTATTGTAACTTTTTAATTTTTCAAATCAAATTGACTTTGATACAATGGATTAAAAAGGATAGAGGTGATAGTAGATTGTGATAGGTTTTAAAACGAAAGATATGGATAACCTGATCCGTAAAAAATGACCTTTGATCAAAAAATGTGTTAAATTGTAATTTGTAAAGTGAAAACAATCTTCAGATGAAGAATACATGCAAAGTTAATTCTGATCACTTGTCACTAACGGTATTACTAAGAGATACATATCTGCATCTCGTGCATATAATATCAACCGACGATTTCAGAGAAATTCTAAACTCATTTTCTTCTCAGTTCTGCAAGAGCAGATCGATCAGAGATTAGATTCTGTTTCAATCGAAAAAGTTCAATCGTGCATGTACGTCGCGATCGACCAATTCGGAAATAGCTGCAACCAATTTGTTTGTTTTTCCAACTATATTACTTTCATTTGACTAGATAGATCATCTGCTGACTTATAAATGAAACAATATATGAAAATTACCGTAGCATGGGGCTAAGTAGGGCATGCGGGTAAAGCGGACATCTAAGGTAAAGGGACCTGTGGGGTAAACAAGGACACCCAATCTTAATTTGAAGAAAGGAATAGGAAGTCATAAAATGCCGAAGGTAAAACAACATTGGTAATCTGCTGGAATGCTTGGTTATCCAAAGTGATAATCCGGTGAAATACCAAGAATCTAATGTAATTCGATGTAATCCACTTGTCATCCACTTTTAATTAAAAGTAATCCAGCTCTAATCTGGAGAAATTCGGTTCTAAATAGGAGTAATACACCTGCTATATAAATAATTTACAGTAAGTAAGGTTATTTGTTAAAAATTTATGTTATTGATTTAAAATGGAACTATTTTCTGAAAAAATAATCTGCTTTGAGGTAAATAAAACAATGTTGAAAAAAAAACATTTTTAAATTTAAAATTCGACTGTTTTCTTAAAAATTTACCTTTTCAATTGAAAATTGAAGTATTTTCGTAGAAAATAGTTTTTGGTTAAAAATAAATTTCTTCAACTGAAAATTTAACTATTATATTGTAAGTGAAAATCCAACGTCCTTTGTTCAAAATTCATGTATTTTGTTGAAATTTGTTTTTTGTGTGGAAAATTAAGATTCTAGCTTTAAAAAATCATTTTTTTAAAGAAAATCATTTTCTTGAAAATGCATATATTTGGTTAAAAAATCCGCTTTTCTGATAAAAAACTAATTCTGTAACTTAAAAATTAATCTTTTTGGCGCAAAACTTATGACAGATTTAAGTATTTTGTTACAAATTATTGGGTATTTTGTTAAAAATTAATTTTTAAGTAGAAAACAAATCTTCTAAGTCAAAAACAAATGTTTTTGGTTCTGAAATAAATGTTATTTGATTAAAAATTAAATGTACTTTTGTACACAATTTACCAATTTTGTGAGTAATTTTTTTGAAAAGTTAAACTGTTTTTTTTAAATCTGTCTTTTTTAGTTAAAAATTTAAATGCTTTTGTAATGAATTCCACCATATCGATTAAAATTAACTTTTTGTTCTTGAAAACTCCTCTCTTTAGTTAAAAACCTTACTACTTTCTTGAAAAATCGTTGTTTTTTTGTTGAAACCCGATTTCTACACTAACAATTGAACGATTTCAGTTTGATATTCATAATTTCGATTAAAAATTCATTCAATTGATTAGAAATTCAACTGTTCGGTTAAAACAATGGGTTAAAAATTAAACTGCTTTAATGGAAAATGCATCTATTTGATAAAAAATGAATCTAGTTAATTGAAAATTCCTGTTTTTTGCTAAAAATTATTTCACTTTGTACAAAATGTAACAATTTGGCAGAAAAGTTAAAAAAATACTCTTCTTTGTAGTAGAAAAATCATCTCTTTGGTTAAAAATTATACTATTTCTTGAATAATCCTTGTTTTTTAGTTAAAAAATAATTTTCAATTGATTCCCGTTTAGGATTGGTAGTGTTAGTTGAATAACTATTTCTTTTGTTGAAAATTTAACAATTTGTTCAAAGTTAGTTTTTTTTCTTTATTGAAGATTAATTGTTTAGCTGGAGGTATAATTATTCCAGTTGAAGATCCATTATTTTAGCTGAAAATTCTTCTCTTTGAGTGAAAATTTAACTGTTTCGTTGAAAAATCTTTTTTTTTTTAAATTGAAAGTTAATTTAATGTATAGAATTCCTGAAAATAAAACCAAGAATCCAACGATAAAATCTGAAAAAAAAACACCAAAAATTGCTTCTATTGTAATTAAAAAAAGCAGATCCCCTTGAAAAAAATTTGGATAAAAATAAAAGAGAAGAAAGAAAAATTAGAATGCAACCAGACAAATCCCCTTTCCACTCTTTTTATATTTCTTAGGATTTTAAAGTTGATTATAATATATTTTTAATCACGAAAATTTCCAAAATTAATTGTTAGGCTGCCAATTTAACCATTCCACTTTCAGTGGAAAATTAATCTTTTTGAGTTGAAAATTCAACTACTTCCTTAAAAACTCGTCTTTTCATGTAGAAAATAAATCTTTTTAGTTGAAACTTTAACTATTTCGTTAAAATGTCAGCTATTTTATCAGAAATTAAACAATTTAAAACAAAAATTAATCCTTCTGGTTCTGCTAATGCCTGTTTCTAATTTAGGCAGAGTAATCCACCATAATTTGATTTAAATCAGCGATATCCGAGCTCCCCCCCCCCCTCATGAAATGCATAAAATTTCGTATGTCCCGCTTTGCCCCGTCTTACGATATTCAAGAGAATGAGAAAATTCTTCTTTTTGAGTCCTGGAATTGAATCTCTCGACTTTTCTTATTAATTCAACATCTAGCCGTCAAATCTCAGAAGCAGGTTCATTATAGTGATTACATACATCCAGAATGGAAACAGCCCCTTGGACAAGCAATAAAAAATGGTGCGATGGGAAAATAAGACTCGCGTGTCCACTCGACTTGAGTTGGTCGAATGGCAGGAGCACTCCCGATTCATCTTGAAGATAGTATCGTATAGACAGTAGTCAGGCAGCCGCGGAAAAGAGGTTCCAATGCAATGGCTACCAGGTAGAGATGAAGTCGTTCTCCAACCTTACCCCGTGTTCGATGCCGTCGTAACCGTGTAACGATGCAACAGTACATGCGTGCGTAAATCCTCTCCGCGACGAGCCGTTAATGTCCGGCGCTCGAGGATTTATGAAATTCCGGACTATCGTATTCGTATAACTAACTTGTATATAAATACGTCCAGCTTCAATCCTCGGGGCAAAAAGGATAAAAATCCCTCAGGAAAAGAAATTATAACAGACGTATTCCAACAATATATTCACGGATGCTCAGAACAGACATGGCAGAACTAAATAACCTTCACAAGTAAAATTGAAAATTTAATTAATAATAATCTGAACAAATCAAATTATAATTTTATTTGTTCAGATCAAGAAAGTTGTACTGTGGAACAAACATATTTAAAGGTTTTAAGAGAAGTTGATTCTAAAGCGTCGGGAGTTTGTTATCCAAGATAGAACCTTACAGTTTGCAGACTTCAAATAGAATCTTTTGATTTAGGGGTTACACTTCCTTCCGTAGTTTGAACATGGTTATTCCAATAATGTGTTCAAAGTATAGGAGGAGGTGTCCTGTCTTATATATTTATAGTTAATTAATCATTGATAAACGATACCGTTAAATGGGGCAACTTTGGACAGCAGAATAACTTCGGACATTCCTAAATTGAGAGTTTAAATTCATTAAAGTGGGTGGTTTATAAAAGAATATACGAGGGTGGATTGATAAGTTTCCGGCCTGACCAAGAGATGGCGCCACTAGGCCTACCTTGAGGTGGCGTTCTATAGTACCATCCTTAGATAGC
>NC_046660.1:51946774-51951263 GCF_010883055.1 Belonocnema kinseyi
ATCAGCCTTGGAGGAGATTATGTTGAGAAATAAAAAAAAAAAATTCTTAAAAACGTTGTTTTTCTTAGTCAGGCCGGAAACTTATCAATCCACCCTCGTATAATTAGTTAAGGCTTACACTGATTCTTGATTCTTAGAATAGTTTGTTGTTATTTATCCTGTCAATTTTGGGAATTTAGTGGTGTCTGAATTTACCCCACCTGTCCACAGTTACTCCATTTGACGGTAAAAAGTATAAATTTTAATAAAACAATTTTTTAAATCTTAGTTTTACTAAGTCTTAGTAGTTTTCCTTACTAAGTCTTAGTTTTACTGTCTCTACTGCGAATCCTTTCCTCTCCTTTTCTAATCTACAATTACGTCTACATTTTGTATTTTTTTTTCACTCACAGTCTTTCTGAGTCTATTCTAATTTTATGCATGTATTCTCTTCTATCCATTTGCCAATCTAAAAACCTTATCTACATATTTCGATTTCAATTTTTTCTTAAGTTCCATTTTGAATCCACAATTTAATTTATCTTTTTGAAGTTCAATCTTTTTGTGCAAGTCCATTCTCCAGTTATCTATGTCTACCCTTTTCTATCCTTTTCTAATGTACAACCTGCAATCGCTTTTATATTTTCTAATCCCTCTTAGTATATTTATGTCAATCATTGTTTTTGATCGCTTCTTTAATATAAAATTACAACAATCCTTTTGAATCTTTTTCATTCTATTCAAAACTGTTATTCGCTTATCATCGTTTATCCTTTTTCAATATTCACTCATACCTAACTCATTGAATCTATTTTATTGGAGATTGCTCCCTTCCCAAAACAAAAACCTTTTTTATCCTCCGCATGTTCACAACAATCCTTTTTTTCATCAATCGCAGTCTTTTAAAACTTAGACTGACTAACCAAGTCTATACCTAGATGAACGTCAATACTTTTCTATTCCTTTTCAATTTACACTTGCGCTTATCTTTTGTGGTTCCTACCATATTATCCAAATTAATCATTATCAATCACTTTCTATAATCCTGCCTATATCTTTCAATCCTAAAATTGGTATCAAAGTCACTTTTTCAATTTAGGAACTGTCCTAAACGTTTACATTTCAGTCTTTCTGTTCAAGTTTATTTTCAATTTACATGCTTCTCTGCCTTTCCAATTGACAATCACAGCTATTTAATTAAATTCTAAATTTTATATTCAAATCTTTCTTTTATCAATCCAAAGTCCTTTTATATTTTCCGATCATCCACATCAATCCCTTTTTCTCTTTATTAATCACAATCATTTAAGACTTAGTCTTTCTAACAAAGCCCATACTCCACTTATTAGCTATCCTTTTCCAATCTACAGTCCACAGTCTACAGTATTTTTCAATCTGGAATCTGCCCTATCCTTTTAAATCTTGATCTCTATACACAAGCCTATTATCTACTTATTTACGTCTATCCTTTTTTTGCTTTTACAATTAACATATATCTTTTTTAATTCATGCCACAGAATCTTTGCCTATCCAGAAATATCTATTATTCTCTTAATCAATCTACAGTCCCAAAAATTTCAGTGTATCTAAGTCTTTTTTAATCTTCAATCTGACCCATTCTTGTGGATTTTAGTCGTTGTATCTAAGGCTTGCCATTTTATTTAAGCCAATTCTGACCATATCCATATTAATTCTTTTCAATACCAGTTTTTCTAAGTCTATCCTGTGTTCATTTACGCCCATACATTTCTATCATTTTTAAAATATAATATCCTGCCTATCTGTTTTTAATTCCTAGATTCTATTTGTCTCTTTTCTTTAACTTATACAATTTGGCTTATCCTATCAAACCTTAGTCTTTGTAATCAAGTTATCCACTTATTCACATCTAACCTTCTGTATCCCTTCCTAATCTACAATCATACCTATTTTATTGAATTTTTTTGTATTAAACACTTTTCTTTTTTCGATCAAACAAAATTTTTGTATTATTAGCCTAGGAACAACAATTTCACTTCTTTTCATTAATAAACCTTTTTTGAGACGCATTCTTACCAACCAAGTATATTCTCTGCTTTTCAACTATCCTATTTCAATCTACAATTACGCCTATATTTTGTAATTCTTACCACTTTATTCAAGTCAATTACCACTCTGTCCACGTCAAACCTCTTTAACACTAATCTTCCCAGGTTGATCCACCGTTAATTGTGTTTATCCCTTTTTATTATTTTAGAAAATTAGAATCCTGCCTATCCCTTTTAATCCTAAAATTTGCATTAAAGTATTAAAGCAAAAAAAAAACGTAAAAAAGTATTTGCATTAAAGTATCTTTTTCAATCTACAATCTGACTTATCCTTATGAATCTTGGTCTATCTATCCAGTCTATTCCTCACTTGTGTATGTCTACCCTTTTCTATCAATTTTCAATAAACAGTCATGTTTCTTTGGATTCCATGGTATTGTATCCAACTCAACATTTAGTCTATCTTCGTCAATCCTTATCAATCCTTTGCCTAGCCACGCATATCCATTATTCCCTTTGTCAATTCAAGATCATAACAATTTATCCTTTTAAACTTTAGTCTTTCTATTCACGCATTTTCCATCACAATCCTCTTTTTATCTTCATTTTTAATAATTTTTTATATCATTCATATCAGCAGTACTTCTTGCTATTTACTTAAGTTAATACTAAGTATTTTTTAGGTCAGTAATTTATTTTCTTGGTCTTTCTATTTCTTTGGTACTCTAAGCTTCTACTAACCCCTTTTAATATTTTTAATCTTGTCCTTTTATCCAAGTCTATTCTCTGTTTGTCCACTTCCATTCTTTTCTATCCTTTCTCCAATCTTCAGTCGTTCCTATTTTCCGTAATCCCAGTAATTGTATCCAAGTTAATCCTCATCCTATCTACGTCAATCCTTTTTAATTTTGTTCCTATCCCTACAAATCCTTTATTTTCTTTATCAATCAACAATAGTAACAATCCTAACCTGTATCAGTGTATCTATTGTTTATTTATATCTATCCTTTTCAATCCTGAAAGTTTATTTCAAATCTCTTTTTACTCGACAATCTGGTCTGTCCTTTTGCAATTTAGTCGTTCTATCCAAGACGATTCTCCAATTATTCTCATCTATTCTTCTCTATTCTTTTACAATCTACCATCTACAATGTACAATCACGCTAATCCTTTTTAATCCCACTTATTTTATTGAAGTCAGTTCTCCGTAATCCAAGTCAATTTATTTTATTAAAAAATGTTTAGTTCTTCTGTGTCAAAGTTTATTCTTGACTTATTCAATTATCCTGGTATATGCTTTCCTATCCCTTTACATTCATAAACCATGCCTGTATTCGTTAATTTATAGTAGGTTATATAAGTCCATTCTGGAAATACTAATCTCAAACTTTTGTCTCAAAATTCAATTTATACTTTTCAATCCAAGTCGTTTCTCTACTTATCCATTCGTATTCATTGTCTATCATTTAGTTTATTCTGAGACATGTGGCTTTGAACCACAGGGTTTGGAACTTTCTTTTCGAGAACCCTTCTTTAGGGTCCTATCTTGGTCCTATATACTTGTACTTGCGGTTTTGAGCCTTATATTTTTGAAATTTGATTTTTCGCCCTGAAGTTTGGAACTTACAATCTGAAACATATTGTTTGAAACATAAATCTTAATTACCTTGATGCATCCCACATTTCTTGAATTCAATGGTATTCTCTTCTCAATGCAAGTCTCGAGTTTCGCAAGCAATTACGAACATTTAATGTGAAAAAATGAGGTGTCCGATGTCAGACCGCCCCACGAATTCTAATAACACCCTCCCCACCTACCATCCGAGATTTATGGTTCCTTGGGATGGTATTAATCCCCATACATACGATTCGCCGTGTCTTCTTGTGCTTCGCCCACGCAGAAATTCGAATTCTCCCAAGCACAGCATGTAATTACTAATTGTTATAGACGCACACGCGCGCCAAGTGTAAATTTAACACGTCCTCCACATCCTCAATAAATATCACTGCCGATATCAGACAATTGTGTGTGCGTTATCGGCACGTAATGTAATTACGGTGCGACAATGCGGATGCGATTTGTCGCACTGTTGCGAGGTGGGTATGAAGAAGTGTGTGGGTTTGTTGTCCCCTCACACTCACAATGTGCCTTTGTGTGTAGATTTGTGTGCGTGAGTGTGATATTGTGTAGCTTGTCTTACGATTCTATCTAACCAGAATGTGAGGAATCTTGCTGATAAGAGTTGGCTCAGAAATAGGTAGAAGAGATCCCTCATAGTGTATCTTGCTTAGAGAAGATTACGCAAATTATGAATCATTGGATTTTTTATGCAGCTTCTATACAACTCTAGAGATTCATCAAAAGAGGATGTTAGCTTATGTTTTAATAGCAGCTTTATGATTGTAGTTTACACCTTTACTGTAGAAAGTTAACGAAGAATAATAAAAGCGATTTTTCTAAAGAAAAGTATAGAGATTTTCTA
>NC_046660.1:51951363-51966088 GCF_010883055.1 Belonocnema kinseyi
CGATACTTGTCTGAACGCGAGATTTTGGTGTAATTTTAAATGATCGCCATTTTGGCGTTTGTAACAATTTGTAAATTAAAGGGAGAGGGGCCAACGCATAAGAAAATAAAAATAAGTGATTTACCTGTTTTCAAGGAATTTCCCAGTTTCTTCTTTTTCTCGTTTTTTCTTAAGTTTAAGGACTTTTTGTTAAAAGTTAATTCTCCTAAGTTAAAAAGTATATTATGATATTTTTCGTTCGAAGTTTATCTCCTCATACTTAAAACATCTACTATTTGGTTAAAAATTTACGATTTTCTCAAAAATTTGTTTGTCTTTATTTTTTCGAGGGAAAATAATTCTTTTAACTAGTAATCTATTTATTCAATTATTAGTTGAAAATTAATCATTTTGAATCGAAATTTGAAGAAGTTCCCTTTTTTTAGATTTAACTTTTTGGTTGAACTTGTTTTTAGCACAAAACCTATTTTCAGTAGGAAATTTTAGCAATTCTATTTTAGGTTGAAAATTAATCGTTTTTAGTTTGAAAATATTTATTTAACAATTTAACTGTTTTGTTAAAAATAAACAGTTTTGTAAAAAATTCTACAGTTTGTTTGATAATTAATCTGTTTAATAAAAATTAACTTTTTGTTTGAAAATTCATATTCTCCAACTGAAAATTAAAATGTTTTCTAGAGAATTTACCTTTTTGTATTGAAAATTACACACTTCCATTAAACAGTTTCTTATCTTTTGACTGAAAAATCCTTTGCGATTGAAAATGCAACTCTTGTTTTGTAGAGGATTCAACTATTTTGTTGAAAATTCGTCTTCTAGGATTTAGAATTTTACAACTATTTGTTTGAGAATTCAATTACTTGGGTAAATATAAAGTTTTTGTTGAATGTATAAAAATCTGGTAGTAAATTAAACTATTAAGTAGACAATTGAAATATTCTCTTAAGAATCAACTTTTTGACTGAAAATCAGTTGACTGAAAATTTTGATTGAACAATTTGTTTTCTCTTTATTGCAAAATCTTTCACAATAAAAATGAAAAATTTTTGTTAGATTGCTAAGTCAACTGAATTCTAAAAAATTCTTCTTTTTTGGCTTACAAATTCAACTATTAGTTTAAAACTACAGCTGTTTTTGGTTGTAGAGTAATCTTTGATTTTTAATACTTCGACAATTTTGTTCAATTTTTGGCTTGGTTGTGATTACTTATCTTTTTCAATATAACTATTTTAATTAACAATAAAAAATATAAATCAAAAAAGAAATGTACTATTTCATGTGAAAAGCGGGATATTTTATTTTTATGAAACAATTCTTTAAGAAATTCGACACTTTTTTATTAAATGCTATATATTTGGGTTTGCACTCAAATTGTTAATATTTCAAGCAAAAGAGCGAATTTTCAATTAAATAATTAAATTTTGAACCAAATAAATGCATTTTAAACCAAGAACAGTTGCATTATTGAATAAATAGTTGGGGCTTTAAGCCAAAAAGAAGGATATTATGGAAGACAGTTGAATTTTCAAACCAGAAATTTTATACCGAAAAAAATATTATCAACCTAAGAGAAGGATTTTTCCATAAAAAAGTATAATTTCTAACAAAACAGTTAACTTTTTAATGAAAAGAGATAAGATTTATGAAAATGGTCGAGTTTATAATATACCAAGATAAATTTTCATCTAAATAATAGAATTTTTTAAAAAAAGATTGAACTTTAGCCAAAAATAATAGAATTTCTAACTAAAAAAAGCGTTCAACCGAATTTGGAATGATTAAATTTTCATTAAAAAAAATTTTCAGTTAAAAATAATTTTTAACAGAATAGTTGAATTTTGAAGCAAGCAGATAAATTTCTAACTAAAATTATAACTAGGGAACAACAAAAGCAAAGTAACAAATGATTCCAAAAATGTAGTAGTTTATATGTTAATAACAAAAATATTAGCCAGAATAAAATAAAAAACAGTTGAGTTCCCAAGCCAAAAAGACAAATTTTCGACAAGAGTTGAATTAATTTTTCAACAAAATATATATTAGTTAAATTTTTAGTTCAACTATTGAATTTTTAATGAAAAAAATTTCTTTATGAAAATTTGTTTTAAAATAAAATAGTTAAGTTTTTAAATAGAGATGAGTCTTCAACTAATAAGATACAGTTAAAAAAAAAAATTTGTATCCTCAACTAAAGGTGAAATTACTACTAAAATAAACGAATTTTCAAGTATAATTTTTTACTAAATAGTTGAATTTTCGACAAAAAAAGAACTTTCAACGGAGCAGTTAAATTTTCCACTAATAAAATGAATTTAGAACAAAAAAGTTTAGGTTTAAAAAAATTAAATTTGCAACAAAAAGTGATGGATTCTCAAACGGAAAATATAATAGTTTAGTTTTTTAACTAAAGGCTATCATTTTCAAGTTAAACACGGAACAGTTAAACTTTCAGTAAAGAAAGATAATTTTAAAAAATTCAACAAATGAGTTACATCTTCAGCTAATGTAATAAATCGTAACAAAGTGGTTTAACTTTTAATCAAGTTATTAAATTTTAATCTAGAGAAAGCTAAGTTTTTAATAAAAATTGGGGAAGTTCAATTTTCGGTTGAAAAAAATTAATTAACAACAAAAAGATTAAAAACAAAGTAGTTCGATCTTTCACCAATATAATAAATTCTTAACCAAGTCGTTTAAATTTAACTCAGTAGTAAAATTTTCGACTGAAAACGGAAATTTTTTTAAACAAAATAATTAATTTTCGAACGTGAGAGTAGAATATTGAACCAGTGACGATAATTTCTAATCCATAAATATAATGGTAGGCTTTTTAGTTTAAAAGAATGAACTGTCAAGCAAAAACCGTTTTTTTATTGAGTTCTGTGAATTCAGTTTGCATTTAATTGAAAAGACAAAAAAAGTGAAAACCTAATTTTTATTGAAAAAGGGGGAAGAGGAGGAATTATTAAAATAAAAGAGAAAATAGATAAATAGGGAAAAAGTGTGTTTTAATTATCCTTCCTACTCTCTGCATACATGTTTAAATGATTAATTTCTGCGCAATTAAAACGACTATCTACTTGCGATTATTATCACTATCACACACAAATTAGCTACTTGATACTTATAACTTCAGTCACCTAATGAGAATGATATTTTACTCTAAATCACTTAATGAACGCACTAAACTTTCTAGAGGCTAAACTTCACTATTTAGAAATTCAGTAAGCCACAAGATGAAAATTGCGAAAATCGCATAGCATTGGTATTGAAGAAACTTTCTCATATGTCACTCTAATCTTATGAATTGAAAGCATGAGACACATGTTAAGTTAATTAAAATTCTATAAGTGATATTTTTGTAAAAACCTAATACGGAAATATGTGAGTGTTGAAATAAATGAACCGATTGTTCGCCAATCACGTTTAAAGTTTTTCAATAGAAAAATTGTTTTTCTATAAAAAAGCAAATGTTAAATGAACGAAATTAATTTTCAATGATAAAAACGAATTTTTAACAAAATATACGGACAGTCAACCTCAAAAAATCTTTTTCAACCAAACAGGAAAGTTTAAAAAAAATACAAATTTTCAACAAAACAATTACATTTTAAATAAAACATTCGAATTTTCAATCAAATAGCCGATTTTTAAACAGTAGATATTAAACTTTAAACAAAAATTTGTATTTGTAACCAAAAAGCTGAATCATCTACATACAAAAAATATTTAATCTTAAGTATTAATTTTTTTTGTTAGGAATATTTATCCTATTTTTCGGCTCAAAAACCATTTTATTTTATTGAAAAATTTTATTTTATTGATTGAACATTTAAACATCTTATTATAAGTTCATTTAAAGTTAATTGCTTTTAACTGAAAATTTATCTTGCATTTTTCTTGTGAACTTTTTAAGTTTTGCTCAAAAAGAAAATTCCTTGCACTAGAAATTTCCTTCGTTCATTTTGGGTTTCAATTTGATCGATTTTAGGTAAAAATTCAACTATTTGGTTGAAAATTTATTTTTTCATTGAAAATTCAACTATTTCGTAAAAAAAAATTAAAAAACAGTTTATTTTTTATCTACAAAGGTTTATTTTTGAACGAATAGTTGAACTTTTAAGCAACAAGGACCATTTTTCAAAAACGGAATTAGATTTTTGACGAAATGGTTCAATTTTCAACCGAATGATCAAATTCTTAAACAAAACAGAAAAAATTTCAACAAAAAATGTTAAATTTTTAACCAAATAGCTTAATCCTTCAGCCAAAAATGCTCAGTTTTAAGAATATATATGAATTTTAATTCCAAAGGGAGGAATTTCTAACAAAATGTTACATTTTTGACATGAAAGTTTTATTTGTAATAAAGTGGTTGAACTTTTAACAAATTAGTTAAATTTTTATTAAAATTATTAGATCTTTAATCTAAAAGATAAAAATGCGTCGACTGGTGTTTGACTTGATTATGTCTTGAGTTCGTCTTCAAAACATCGATGTCTGTCTGCGTCTCAAAACTAAGTCGACACATAGGCCTTCGTCTTACATTTATGGCCAGGACAGTTAAAACGGCGATTACTTGTCTCAAGTCGAGCTTTGTCTTGGCTAAGAGGACATTTACTTGTCTTAAGTATACCTGCCCTAATAAGAACCTTTTTTGACTCATAAATGAGATTAAATCTGATAAATGAAACATTTTTAATTATTAATTTAGTTATTTTTAATTTAAAAATTCATCATCTGTGGGTCTCAACGAGTATAACCCTTAAAAATTTTCTTAAAAAAAATTAAAATTGTAACTTTATAGAAGGATCTCCTAAACTGTTAGAAATACTTAAAAACAAACAACTTTTTCGCAATCATCATCAAACAAGTATAATATAAATAAAAATCCGTAATTACGTTGATTAAATATATATATTGTATAAAATTATACAAGATTGTTTAATCTTTAACAAAGATTAGCTTTTATGACAGTCAGAATGACCCTTTTTTTAGGATAGGTATACACTCGAAGTCATAAACCGCTCGTGTTGAAGTCATAAAAATGTGACTCAAGAGATAAATTTATGTCTTGAAGACATAGAAACTTGCCTCCAAGGCATAAATTGAAGTCTGGCTTCGTCTCAAAACTAAGACATGCTCAAGTCGACCTTTTCGACTTCAGCATGTCTTGATTGGGGGCAATTCAAGTCGAACTCAGGTCGAAGCATTTTTACTCAGGGAAAAATAAATTTTTATGAAAGGATTAAAATTTCTCACCAAGCAGATGAATTTCTAATAAATAGATCAATTTTCAACGATGAATGTACTATTTGACATTTAAACCAAAAAACATTTGAATTTCAAATTAAAGGCAGTTGAGTACTAAGACTAAGCCTTTTTACGGCATTCCTAATTTTTTTTTAATCTATTGTAAATTTTATGTATTCTTCCTTTAATAATACTTTTAGTCATTATGTTGTAAAGTAATTTTTAAATTATCTAAGTCTTCTTTTCTGAAGATCATATCGCTTAGCTATATTTATTTATCTATCGATTAATACTTTAATAAATCCATATTTCAAATTAAATTCATGATCAGAGTCATAATCGACATATGGACATGACCCAGAAGTTCTTTTAAACCAGACAGTGATTAAATCTCATTTTACATATTTTTAAATGGGTTTTTTTATATTTTCTGGAACAAGGAAAGGTCAGCTGCAATTTGAGAGAAAGGCGATCTCATCGGACAACCTAAAACTTGTTTATAGTACTCTTGAATAAATAAAAAAAGGGTATTAATCAAAACCGTTCTGAAAGTTACTAAAATTTCGGAATTTGATGTGCCATAAGTTAAAATTCGAAATTCAAATAATTTTAATTTTTCTTGTATGCAGTCACACTCACGGGTGTTTTCTTGAAATTTATGTTTTTAATTTATTTTTGAATATCTGACTATCTTTAATAATGGTATCAGTTGTACCCAATACTGGTTGTCAACTTCTTAGTGAATATTTGTATAAATTGTCATTTGGAGAACCAATAGTAGAAGCAGATAATGTCCATTTTAATTCCCATTTGTGATCTTTGAGGAGAGTATATGTTTTTCCAAAACACTGTCTTGATTCTTAAAACAATATGCTTATTGTTTGTTTAAATATCTTTTCTTTTCCCATCTTGATTTAATATCGTTACATTTATTATATGGAGATAGAAATCAATGGTTTTTTACTTGTTTGTTTAAAATGTTGGTTTGCTCAGCTGAAAATTCCTGTACAGGAACCTCGGAGGCTCCTGGATATGTTCCTGGTCATGAACATGCACATGGACCTGTACAGACAATCTTCACGGTTCCTGTACAGGCATTTGGCAAAAAGGAAACTGTACATGATTCCGAAAAGGAGCCTGTGTGCAAAATAACCTTTAATTCATCCTGTTTAGGTTCCTTCACAGAGTGATTTAAAAGATAGGTTCATGTCCAGGAACTTCTTCATGATCCTATAAATGAACCGGCATAGGAACTTATAGGCAAACGATTGTTATAAGCTTGGACCTCTCGATAATAAGTTCGATCTTCAAGAAAATAAAAGGAAAGCAACCTAATAGCTGTAAGCAAAACGAGTTTTCGTGACGGCTTTCTTCAGAGGACCCCATACTTGTTTCTATGCAGGAACCCGCGTCCTAATTTACTTAGAAAAAGAACCTGTACAGAAGCCTTTACTCGGTCATTCAACGGTTTCTTTGTCGGTGCAGGTTCTATTGCAGGATCATATGCAGTTTTCTATTAATAGATTCCTGCACTGGAACCGTCATAATTACTTATTCAGGTTCATGTTTAGGATCGTCTCCAGAAACATGTAGAGGATTCTCTGAGGTTTCTGTAAAGAAATCTTCAGCTGGGTGACCCTCCGAGGTTTGTGTTCAGAAATCTTCAGCTGGGTGTAGAAGGTTATCAATAATAGGTTCGTGTGCAGGATCGTGTCCAAGATCATATCTAGGATACTTCGAGGTTCTAGTAAAAGCAATCTCCAAATGATTGTAGAAGGTTATCAATAGTAGGTTAGTGTGCAGGATCGTGTAGAAGAACATGTCCAGGATCCTCCGAGATTCCATTATAGAAAGCAGCTAATTCTAGAAGGTTGTCAATAGTAGGTTCGTGTGTAGGATCGGGTCCAGGACCATGTCCAGGATCCTTTGACGTTATTGTTTAGAAACCTTTAGCTGGGTTATCCTTCGATTTTCCTGTACAGAAATCTTTAGCTTGGTAAGGTAGGTTATCAATAGTAGCTTCGTGTGCACGATCGTGTAGAGGAACATGTGCAGGGTCCTCCGAGGTACCTGTATAGAAATCTTGAGCTGGGTTATCCTCCGATGGTCCTGTAGAGAAATCTTCAGCTGGCCGGTTCTCCGAGGTTTGTACACAGAAATCTTTAGCTGGGTGTAGAAGGTTATCAATAGTAGGTTGATGTGCAAAATCGTGTCCAGGATCATATCTAGGATCCCCCGAGGTTCCAGGACAGAAATCTCCAGCCGATTGTAGAAGGTTATCAATAGTAGGTTCGTGTGCAGGATCGCAACCAGCAACATGTCCAGGATCCTCCAAGGTTTCTATATAGAAACCTTCAGCTGAATGTAAAAGGTTATCAATAGTTCCTTTAAAGATAAGATCTTATTCTTAAATTTTGTGACAATGTCTGAAACTTTATTAGAGGTTTTGATTTTATTAATCTTTTTTGGTTTGAAATTAAATCTCTGCTTACTTTCCTAACAAACTGTTTTATGGAATATGTGAAAGTGTTGAAAAAGAAAGATATGGGCGAGATATTGAAAGGTATAATTGATTAATTATCCTCTCGATAAGTTGGGAAAGTAATCGCAAACAAATCTACCGATTGTCCGCCAATCACGTGTGGAGTGTAAGGGAAAGAGGTGTGACGATTGGCAGCAGGTCCGGCTAGCGTTAGACGATAAATTTAACATACTTTCGCGAATCCTGCCCCTGGGATAGTTTCTTGCCTCCTTTCCTTTGATCCCTCGACCGACCGTGAAGTTTCTAAACGACTTTTGCGGGTTTCAAGTTGCGCTATTTACTTTGCAATGCTTTATCGATCGTTAACCGCGACATTGCTATGCTTACCTTCGTTAAGCGTGCGAAGTTAACTTCCAAACGAGCCGAGTGCGAGCGGCTGCAAGTCGAGCAGTCCACTGCTTCCTGTTTTATGGGGTCAGGAGGTTACGAGGAATAACTGCTGGCTTGCTTTCAGGGAAAATTTTTAATTAATGTGAAATACTTGTCTAATTTTGCAAGAAAAGCTCATCATAAACGCTATGGACAATGTTGATCTGGTCGAGGATCAAAAGTTGGTTTGGACATTTATTTACACTACCGTCGGAAATTAATGCTGACTTTTTTTTAAACCCGTCTTTGCGAAGCTTATATGAAATGCAGCGTTAAATGACCCCTAATAAAGATAGTTTTTTATATTTTGAAGAGACTCCAAGAATTTTCAACAGAATAACTTAATTTTTAAAGAAACAGTTGAATTTTTAAATAACTAGTCAAATTTTCAAACCAGAACATGATTTTTTAGCAATTAAGAATAATCTTCTACCGAAAAGACGAATTTTTAACAGAATACTTGAATTTTCACCCAGTAGTTAAATATTCAACTAGAAAGGATAATTTTGCATCAAAAATAGAAAAGTTACATTTTTTATTTCAAAACTTAATTTTTATCCAAACAAGAATTTCCAACGTAATAGTTCGATTTTTAACCCTTATAGAGATTGTAAACCAAAATTAATGCATTTTCAAGCATGAAGAATAATTTTTCAACCAAAAAGACAAATCTTCACAGAAAATAAAATATTTAAATTTGTAGTTAAAAAAAATTATTTTTTGTCTAAATAAACTTTGACAAAATATTAAAATTTTCAAACGATCAATTTCCAACTGAAATCAAGAATCCTCAATCAAAAAACTTAGTTTTAGACAATGTAATTAAAATTTGAACCGAAAAGTGCTGCATTTCTAACCAAATAATTGAATCTTGAAGCTAAAAACTTTAAGAGTTTAGAAGAAAGTTAAATATTCAATAAGAAAAAATGAATTTTTAAAGCAAATGCTCGAATCTTTAAGCCAACGAGATGAAATAAAAAAACAGTCTAGTGTTTAATCAAACGGAACGAATTTTATAGTAAGAAAAACAAAAGTTCAACAGAACATATTAATTTTGAACATAAAAAAAATTTCAACAAGAGTTGTATTTGAAACCGAAAAAAATAAAATCTTAACCAAAATGAAAAAATTAAAAAAAGAGTTTAATTTATAAGTAAAGAGGACACAGTTTGTTTGAAGGTGTTAAATTTTTGGTCCAGACGCATACATTTTTAACAAAAATGTTGATTGTAAACAAAAATGTTAATTTTCAACCAAATAAATGAATTTTTAAGTTAGAGATTTATTTTTTAACCAGAAATGAA
Source organism: Belonocnema kinseyi (assembly GCF_010883055.1). Classification (NCBI taxonomy): domain Eukaryota; kingdom Metazoa; phylum Arthropoda; class Insecta; order Hymenoptera; family Cynipidae; genus Belonocnema; species Belonocnema kinseyi. The sequence continues at coordinate 51,960,832 of NC_046660.1, forward strand.
GTTGATAAATTTTCAGTTTTAATAATTAATATTCAACAAAAAACATAATATTTTTTTAAAAATAGTTCAGTTTTTAACAAGTTACATGAATCTTTAAGTAATAAAATAAATTTTTAACAAATTAGTTAAACCTTCAACCAAGCTGTTAAATTGTCAATGAATACACACAAAATTAATTAATTATTAATAAATAATTAAATTAATTAATTAATTTCAGCCCAGAAAGAAGCGTTTTGACCAACATAGTTAAATCATTAACCAATGAAATAAATTTTCAAAAAAGTGCTTCAACCAAATTTTTGAATTTTTCAGAAAAGAAGTTGATTTCTTAACCAAAAATATTGTAATTTAATTTTTAACTAAAACCGATAAATTCTCAGATAAAAAATGCAATCGTCCGGTCAATCTCCATGTTTTCCCAGTTAACTAAAAGTAATATAATCATACTTTTCAAAAAACTCAAAAATTAATTTTAAATCATGACGTTAATTTGATACATCCTTTAACAAAAAATAGTAAAAATAATTATGAAGAAATAATAATTGGAATCCTATTCCATGATTTTATTCGCTGAAAAAGCGAATTTCCAACAAAATAGTTGAATCTTCGTCTAATAAATAAAATTTTAACAGAATGTTGGCTTTCATTTCAGAATAAAATAAATTTTTAAGATATTCCTAATTTAAATTCCAAGGAAGCTTCCTCGAAATTATGGAATTTTTAATTTTTCTAAAATTAGCGTCTACTTCAGCAGTCCCTAGAATCAAACTCATTCAAATTAGAATTTTTCCAATTCGTAATTCTAAAATATACATTACTGAAAGTATAAGCCTAGAAATGTTTAATTTTCAATTTGGTATTTGAAAATTTTTTCTCCACAGTTTTAATTTGACATTTTTGAAGCTTAAAACCTTTTACTTTTTTCAATTTAATGACCGGAATTTTTTTTAATTGAAAAAGACTCGTGAAGTAACTAGGAATTTTTATTATCGATTTTATCAGGTCGACTGAAAAACCCCGAGATTATAAAATTGCTGGCAATTTAAAATTTCCTAAAGTACGCGATTCTATTCTTAACTTTTATTAAATGGTTATTTTAATATTCAAATTTTCTATTGTTTAGATTTTTGAATCCTTTGATATTGGAAATTTTACCGTGTCGCCTATTTTATAATGACAGCAATTTTATCAGGGACATTTTCCATTATCAGGAATGTTCAATTTCGGGTAAAAACCTGACGAAAATGTTAAATTGTGGGCAATTTTCCTATTTAAAAAATGTTATATTTTAAACATGTTTTGGGGAATTCTCCAGTGTCGATATTTTATACAAGATTTTTCAATCATTAAATTTCATTTACCACCCTATAATTATACTATTTTTCATTCTTAGACCATAGGAATTGTTATAAGAAATAATGTTTAAAAGATTATTCGGAAATGTATCGAATTTCAACATAACCTTGACATGAAGTTTAGCACCGAAAACTTATTTATGCAATATTGCATAAATTTGTAAAGGGTATTACTATAAACAGCCTGTAAAGGATCTTGCGTACAAGGCTTTTTATTTATTTCTTTATTCATCATAATAAATAAAAAAAGATAGCTTTTGTCTAAAAAACTCGATTTTAGTCCAAGGCTCATAAATTATTTTGCCTATTAAAAAAAAAAGGATTTGAATCGGTTTCAGATATGACATAAAACGAAAAGCATTCTCATGGTTGAAATTAGGTAGAAAACACCCTACTAGTATATATCGAAAATATTTTTAAAAAATAGGATATAGACAAAAAAATTAATTTCGATTATCTCTTCTAGGGAAATTTTCCCATCTCAGGAAGCTCATAATAATTTAAAAAAAGCCTTCCATTGAAGATGGCCCTGAGGCCGGAACGAGTTCGACAAGTTGACTTTTAATCAAAGACTATAAGCGCTGGATAGTTGGCTTCGAGCCGGCAACTTATTTCGTGATCTTTCGATATAAACTGCCGTCTTTTCGCAGCTAATGCGAACCTATTTACTCGTCATGCAGATGACCGGTAGCCATTTCTTTCCCTTTTCGACTCTTTATTTTTTACTGCGTTTGATTGCACCTATAAATTGCTCTCGGTATGCTGAGAGATACTGAAGGGGTTTGCAGAATAAGGCAGAAAAAAACGGTGAGAAGGATATGCTCTAAGGACTAATTATCGACGAGATTACATCGTGGCATTAAAGCTTCAAGGTATTGGACACGCCGAGCCACCAGAAATGTACCATTATCGTGGAATGAGATAAATAATATCATTTTCCAAGTTACGGAACTACTACCTTGTACTCTAAAAATGATGGGAACGTTTATTTAGAAGCGAATATCTGCGAGTAAGGGTAACCTATAATGTATTATGCTGAATAAGTCTTGTAAGAAAATTTCTTCGAGTTTATTCTGAATGTTTGTATTCATGTTAAAAGCTTGAATTCATTTCTGCTTTTCTTGGTTGTCTATTTTTTAAGTTTATTAGACAGTCTTCTTTAAACAATCGTGTGTGCATCCTAAACTAAAAAATAACTGAAACACTATCCACTGGTATCATTTTTGATAATTGAAAAGTAACAATATCATAGTAGTTGACATACCCTTTTGATTTGTGCAGCTCATCAATGACATGTTTTTCTAATCTCTACATTTTACATGTCATCATGACAAATTTTTTGTTTTTGTTTTATGTCTAGAATTTTTACATGGCTTTTTCTGACAAAATTGTTCTGCTAATTATCATGGCTTTGCATCACTTTATTCTAACCATCCTTCGAATTTCCGAGTTTTCCCAAACAATAAAGACAGGGCTACATTAATATAATAGTTTGTATACTGTTAACAATGAGTAAAAGTTAAAATTCTGAAACAAGCTTGAAGCGAATGTTGTTGGCCTTAGTCAATTTAATTAAAAAGCAATATTTCCATGTATCTTTTATTTAAGGTACATTAGATTATATAGGGTGCATTATCTACTTCTTAGTACTTTTGAACTATCCTTCCTTATTTGTCCTACTAGCTTTGGAGTATAGCCTTCTCCTTTTCCTAGGAAAATTTAAATCTGTTTCCAGATCTATGGTATCAAGACCACAATCTAATTCTGCTAAACAATTCTCTCTTTCTAGGAGAATTGTCATACAGCTTTGCAGAAAAAAACATGACCATCATCAGTTATTAATTTATTGAGGTAATTGCTGAATACATTTCACTTTTACAAAACAGGTTTCAAAAATTACTTAGCATCTGCAAAAAAGGGAAAAATTTTCTCTTATAGCGTCGCCTTGCTTGTGTAAAAATAAAAACCGATATCTTTGTGAACATCTTGTAGTGTTTTTGATTTTCAGAAACATTCTTCATATAATATCCTGGTACGGGAGTTTTACCCATAGTACATCTGAGAATGCTTTCAACAAAGAAGATTAAATCTCTTTATTCTTCCTTTGTGTCTAGAGCTACTTTTAATTTAAAACCTGAAGGTTTCAAATTTAATTCAATGTTTGGTTAATCATTTTGACGATTTGCTTATCAGTTATTCGTTTGAATATTGAAGTAACGATATGCTTTTCATATTTTCCTCGAGGTTTGCCTAAAAAATGGATCTCATTATGATAAACTTGTCAGAAGTACCATTAAGTCGATTAAATTGATCAATATGAATAAATACTCAAGTTCGTAATTTCTGCCTTTCTCTACGTTTATGTGATCTTTATATATTTTTGATAAGTATACATAATGATTACATAGATTGATAATGGCTCTCCACAAAGAAAACTATGGATTTCATTTTGTTCAAGGACATTTTCTTGAAAACACATTTTGAACTTCAGTTATGTTCATTCTCTTGATCAAGAACACAAAAAAACAATGGAATTGATTGCAATATTTGTATTTCGTAATATCCCAGAATTGTCATGGTTATTTTGTGTCTTCATGATCATATATAATTGGTACCGGGTATGGATTCAGATAATTTGAAATATTTATTTATAAATTTCTTTATAAGATTTTAGATTTTTTGGTTTGACAAAAAGAATTTGGTTCATTATTTCCAATTACAATTTTTTTCACAAAAGAGATTCCATATTAGGACATTTTAAGTTATTAAAACCTTGACAATGAATTCTGTTTATTAAAAACATAAAGAAAGTCGTTTTTAAAATCATTTTGAAATTTACTATGCTATAGTTATTTTCTAGTTATCAATAGTGGTAACATTCGATAGCGTTGAGCCATACAAATGAAGTACCTCAGTCAGGCAATAGAACATTCTTGTTTTTTATAGTATCTATTATCTAAAATAATAGAAAGAAAAGCAAGAATAATATTTTGAATAATTGATAAGAATTTATATCATAGTTTCAGTTCAAAAATACTGACATAATATAATAAACAATTACTTAAGATTGTAAATCTTCTTCTAAGCCTAATTTGTTGTGTTGAAAATAACCAATTGACCATCTAAAACACCAAATTGTACTAATAAATTTATAATTAAACTTAAAAAACTTTCGAAAATTGTGTGAAGTCGCAATGATCCGAACTCACTTGAAACAGAAACATTTTTGTTGGTTATAAATTTAAGGATTGCACCGTTAATAAAAATATTTATACCTTATAAGGCAAAAAAGTATATTAGAACTTACAATTTTTTAAATTATCATCAGTTTTTCGAAACATTGAGTTGGCTTTTTATACTTAGATTATTCCGCAGTTTTAAATTATAAAAATTATTCGCTAATTATTAAAAAAATCACTAGTAGTATTTTTAGTATTCTCACAAAATTTTTAAACTTCAATAGCCTAAAATTGTTAAAAACATAACAGATATTTTTTAAAGCTATTGATTTTTTTAAAGCACCAATAAAGGTTTGATAAAAAACACTAAAATATTATGATATAACATCAAACTTTTTTTCATAAATTTCGTTCTTTTCCCTTAAAATAACCGATTTTCAAAGAAACACGTTAATATAGCCTGGAACTGTTCAAAAATTTAAAATAGATTTTTAAGCATTTTAGATATATCAAAAATATCAATTTTTGGCAAACAAGTAAATTTTAAACCAAATAGTTGAATTTTAGATCAAATATATTAATTTCCCACTAAGAAGTATAGTTTTTTACGAAAAATAAATCAATTTTATTCAAATTAAATCTCAAATTTGTTGCTTTTTAAATAAAAAAAAGTTGAATTTATTTAAAAATATCGAATTTTTGACAATGCATATTTGAAATATC
>NC_046660.1:51966188-51969389 GCF_010883055.1 Belonocnema kinseyi
TTGATTTACAAAAAAAGTTCTATGGTTCAAAAAAAAATTTTGTTCAATAGAAAAAAGAGGTTGGTAATGTAGGAATTCCACTGTGTCGCATGCCCTTAAAGGGATTTTAAAAGATTGTGTTCGATATCTATGAAATTCCAAATATTTTAAAGAATTACTACAGAATTTTTAAAATTTTAAGGGATTTATAAATTTTTGTAAAGAATTTACAGGGTTTTGAAGGACTGCAAAGATTTTCAGAGTTTCGACGAGATTTCGTTAAAGCTCTACACTATATTTTAAGAATTATTTAACTCCTCGACTCCTTATTTATTAGTTGTACGTAATTAATATTAGATAACAAAAAATAATATTCAATGTATAATAATATTAGTACAAAAATTAATTTAAGCAGCTAAAACAGAGGTTAATTAGCATGTTAGAAAACATTATTTGGAAAAAAGAAACTTATGTACGAAATGCTTTGGATTCTCTTATAAACAATAAGTGTTTATAATTATTGGATCTAATACTTTTTTGTCGTAAATAAATATTGGAAATCGAATACCTTTTTAAGAAAAAAATATTGAATCCTTTACGTACCGACAGTTCTTTTTAATAAGGGTTCGTTGTCAATTATTAATAATGTTATTACAATTTTTATAATTTGCATCGCATAAACTTAAAGTTAATCTTCCAGAACTCGTAACTTTATTACTTACACCAAAAAATTATTTACATTTAGAAGCAAGATATTTATTATTCAGTACCTTAGAGACATTTATCGCTTTTCAATTTAAAAAAAGAGTTATATTCATGCAGGGTAAAGAAGTTTTCAAGGCTAGGTACACTGGTCTGGCTTTAAATTAGGATCAAGAGAGATATAACCGAGGATATAATAGTAGAACCCTATATTTAAGCTTTCCTCGGAAATCGGCACTACTACACCCAAGCATAATTATATGATAAATATACGAGCTATAAAATAATTTACAATCAGCAGAAAGTTATTTTCACATTAAAGTAACAAGGCATAAAGTCATTCAGATCATATTCCGGCACGTGTGCCGCAAAGCTTACCAATTTAAAAACATGAATAAATATTTTCTTAAAAATCAAAATGAAATCCAATTAGGAATAATTTTATGCAAAGAAAAACAGAGCATGAAAAGATTCACACCTAAAAAATTATACTATCAAGAACACCTCCCTTTGCCTCATCACAGAAAAGTAGCAATTTAGAGCTCCTTATCAGGGATTATTTATAGAAAGACTAAACGTATGAAATATTAATATGATACCTGAAAGAAAACATCTTCATTTACATTAATTAAATAGTAATTTAGTCTAATATACACCATATAATTGGTAAAAAAAATTGTATTTCTACAAAAACAATTATTTTTACCTCTAAGCAATAGAAATTACTTTATCCAATTAATAACTCTATACCATACTTTGTTACAACCTAAGAGATCCATTTTTTAATTTGGAGATTTCATACCCCATCTCGTTATAAATAGAATTTTCGTAAATTCTCTCTTTCTCTGTTTTCTTTTACAACGACGGATTTTAACAATATTCCAATTAAAGTAATTACCATGTTTAATTGTATGCACATGTTTTTCAATAATATCAAAAGGATAATGGTGTAGACCAAGAATTTGTTAATACAGCCTAATATTTTTTTTAAATAGAACACTGGATTTGAAAATTCAAGGGATCTATTAATTAAATTTTGTATGTCTCCTATCTTTTTTGATTAGAATTATGAAAAAGAAAAATGAATGTTCTTTCTGAATAAATAGTTTTCTATTGTAGTCTGTGATAATGTGTCTTTCCCCAGTTTTAATTAAAGTCATCATCCTTTAAATTTTTCATAAAAATTAAAGCTGAAATACGAGATAAAACTGATCATATGAAAATTTCAAACTTTTGTTTATAGAAATTATTATTATATTTAAAATATACCGAATATAAAACATATTGTATAGCATCAAGAAGTTATTTGTGCTATTGCATCGAAAGAAAAAAAAGTAATCAAAAGGTGTTATTGAATTAAGTAACTTTAAAATGGCATGACAATTTTCAAATGAGTTTTTTGATATTTCTTAAGAACTTTTTAATAATTTTGCACAATATCCCTTCCCATTTTTTAGTTGAAGAACCTATTTTCAAAACAAATTATCGTAAAAGGCAGTCAGTTTTGTAGGATTTTACAAGGTCATATGCTAAGGAAATATTAGTATTCATTGTATCAATACCTCATCTTTTAGTATTATTACCTAAACATTTTTCAGTTTTTATTAAATTTTCAAATTCCGTTTTTGAAGTATTCTCTTTTTTCAGAAAAACTGCATTGAAAAATATTTTAAGTAAATTATTCTTTTTATTCAACATTACCGTTTAATACCATTCTTAAGATAAGTGTAAATACTTTCGCATGTCGTCCAAAATTGGAAACATTTTAAGGAATCATTGTCATTTACTAACTTTTTTAAATTAATTTTTTTATCAAATCTGAAAATTGTAGACTCTAAAAGCAATTCAATAGATTTAAATAAATGCTGTATGAAATCTCAATAATAATAATAAATATTTATAAAAATAAAATAAAAAAAAGTAGTGTAACGATATGTCTTGAAAATCTTACAAGTGTTGTAGATCTCAGTTTCGAAATGAGAAATTTTTATTTCTAAAATTTATTTCGAAATGAAAAATTTAAATTGTAACTGATTCTTTCATAATGAAGACAACCAATCTGTTTATAAAATTTTGATATCAAACATTACTTTGTACACTTTTTCACCTTTTGGGAAAATTTGAAATGATTTAGATTTTATTTAGAAAGTTTAATTTTTACTTTTAAAGATTTTAATATGCGTTAAAAATAAATCTGAAAAATATTAAGGCAATTTTTTTAATGTTTGTAGGATTAAAAAAGAAATGGGAAAAATTAAATTTTGAAAGTTTTCAACAAATTGTCAGAAAAATGTGGATCTACGAAGATTTGAAATAAAAAATTCAGAAGCTTTTTATTAATTTCAAAAGTTTTTGAGAGAATGAATTTTTAAAAATTCCAAAAATAAATTTCGAAACAGAAACTTAAAAAAAATTTTATTCTGTATTGATAACTATTTCTCCCTTTAAATTTTAATTCTCCTGGTATTTTTTTCTTTTGTTGACTAAAAAATCATTTTTGTTTGAAAAATTGTTGATTGG
>NC_046660.1:51969489-52008148 GCF_010883055.1 Belonocnema kinseyi
TTCATTTACCAAAAAAGTTCTATGGTTCACAAAAAAATTTTGTTCAATGGAAAAAAGAGGTTGGTAATGTAGGAATCCCACTGTGTCGCATGCCCTTAAAACGATTCAAATACCTGAAAAATGGGTAAAATTCTTTACAAATTTAAACACTGAAAATCCTTAAAATCTTAAATAAAATGCAATTCCATCAAATGAAATCTTCAAAATATCTTGAAATCCTTAAAAATTTGTGGAAATACCTTAAAATATTTTCAGAGCCATTAAAATTCCTTAAAGTTCCAAAAGATCTTCGAAATCCCTTTATATATTTTAAAATTCCTTCGAATCCCTTAAAATTCTTTGAAATCTTTGCAAATGTTTGGAACTTTCCTGAAACATTTCTGAATTTTTTCAAATCTCTGTAAATCACTTAAAATTTTCAAAATCTCCTGATTTCCGATAAAGTTTGTGAAAATAATTCGGTATAGCGTGAAATCCTTTAAAATTTTCTGAAATTCAGTGACTTATTTTAAAATCTCATTGAATCTCCCCTTGAATCATTATAAAATCCTTAAAATGGATTGAAATATTTGAAATCCTATACAAAATTTCTGATATAATCCTTAAAAATCAGTCGAAATCTCTTTAAATATCTAAAAATCTACTGAAATCCTTGGTAATGTGTAAAATATTTTGAAATTCTACGAAGTCCCTTGAAATATTTTAAAATCCCGCGAATGCATCTAAACCCTTTTAAATCTTTTGATATCCTTTAAAATCCCTTAAAATCACATTAAATCTTTCAAAATCTGTTTAAGTCCCTTGGAGTCTCTAAAAATAGATTCTGAAAATTCAGTTTATTATTTCGAAAGCTTAGGGGATTCCTTAAAATATTTACAAGTCCTTTGGAATCCCGTTAAATAATCGAAACACCTTCAAATCTCTTTTAAGCGGTTATAATCCCTTTGTAAAGTAACGCCTGAAATGCTTTGAAATCCAGTACTTTTTTTAAATGTCTCTAGATCGCTACAAATCCCTTGAAACTTTAAAAACCTTTGACATTCCTCAAAACTCTAAAAATATTAAAAATTCTTTAAAATCCTCTTGCATCCTTCGAAATGTTTAAAATTCTATTTAAAAGTTTCCTGAAATATTTTGAAATGTTCTAAAATCTTTTTAAATCACTTCAAATCTTTGAAATCCCATTACAATCGCCTGATATCCTTTGAAATTCCTGAACATAGTTTAGTATCGAATGAGATCCTTTGAAATCCTTTTAAATCCTTGAAAATACAGAAACCTATTTTTAAATCTTTTCCCATTTTTTAGAATCCCTTAAAGTCAATAAAAACCTGTGAATATCCTCGAAATAATTGGAAATCTTAAAAGTCCTCTGAAATCCCGTGAACCCCTTTGAAAATTCCTAAAATCGCTTGAAATTGCTTGAAACATTTAAAATCCTAGGTATAAAATTTATTATAGAAACCTCTAATAGTAATCTAAATCCCTTGAAATTAAAAAAAAAACAATTGAAATCCTTGAAATTCCGTGAAATATTTGAAATCCCTTTAAAATTAATTAAAAATTATAAAAATCCTATAAACCCTTAAAAATGCAGTACAAATTTTAAGGAAAGACTGAATTCTAGATATGGGTCAGTTAATTTTACTGATTAATCAGTAAATGTTACTGATTCATTGATAAAGAGTAGCTAATGCACAGCTTGAACTCAGCGATTTAAAATTATAAAAGTTTCAACTGATTGAAACTTATAATTTGAAATTGCGTTATATCTTGCAAAATTTCTTTAAAACTTTGTACATATTTAAAATACCAAAGAAAAACTCTCCCAAAAATATATTTTTTTAATCCGTGAAAATTCCTTACAATTCTGAATAATCTGTTAAAGTTTTTAAAATTTCGTGAAATAATTCGAAATCTTATAAAACTCCTTTCACTCTCTCAAAATTTGGTAAAATCTCTTTAAAAATTGAGAATTTTTATAAATTATTTGAAATCTGTAAAAGCACTTATAATGCATTGGAATAATTTAAAATTTCTAAACATTTTGTGATCTTTGGAAATGTTCTGACATTATTTAAGGTCTCATAAAATCCTAAAAACTTGGAAAACCTAGTAAATTCCAAAAAAATTTGGTTATTCTTTGAAATACTCTGTAGTCCTTTTTGAATCACTTGTAATCTCTGAAATATGATTCAATACTTTCAAATAGTTGAAAATCTTTTAAATATGTTTTTAAATTTCTTAAAATCTCCTTTAAATTGAAAATAATTGATATATTGTTAATAAGTTAAGTAAAAAATCTAAAATCGTTGGTGAAAAAAAGGTAAGGGATGCGTCTAGAATTTCAAAAATCTGTGGTCCTTTGAAATACCTTAAAATACCTGAAATATGTTGAAATACTTTCAAATCATAGGAAATATTTTTTTTAATTACTTGTAATCTTGTTTACATTTAAAATAACTTAATTAAAAAAAAGTTTAGATCATCATGTGTTAATTGATGGGAGTTCCCTTAGAAAAAATAAATATTTTTCTAACAATAAATGGCATTAACTACTGGCGTCTTAAAATCTATTCTGTGACCTTTTCATACTATTTTTTTTAGATTGATCCGTGAAAATACCTTAATCTGCACACATAAAAGCAGTAATTACATTTTCGAAAGGGATAAATAAATTTTATAAATCGCTATTAATAAACCATTTTTGTTCACCTAATAACAAAACTATTATCTTACATTGTTTCACACCTGATATTAATCTACAACAATGTATAATAAATAAAGTCTTGTGTTGAAATTTGCTAATTAATATGCATAATCTCCGATAACTTATCTGCAAAAGCCGATAATGTAATAACAGGTGTATTTTTTTCAACTACTAATTGCTATTCTGCTCATAAATTACTACTCATTTAAATAATACCACTGTAATTCAAGTACAAAAAAAACGAGAATTATCACTAAAATAAAATATAAATTTTAGCCAGGAGCAGTAATTAGGAAAGATAATAAATTCGATAATAACGTATATCATTTCATTTTTATCGAAATCTCTCTTTCTCTTTTATACCAAGAGTCATATCTCTCGACCAAAGTTGCATCGCAAATCCAGAATGCAAGTCAGCAGAATTTTGCCGAGAGACATGGATGTCGTGCACGATAAGGATACATCAACTGCTTTCAAAAATTAAAAAAATTTAAATCTCATTTATAATGTTCTAATATTAGACAAGTTTCTACTGAACGGTGATTCAAGTTTTTACGTTGCCTTCACCTGTTTAATGACGCTTAACTGCGCAAGATACTATCCGCATTATAAATGTTGCAGTATACCCGCACGTTCAATTACTTGTAAGGAAATTTTTCGTATTTTTTTTTTCATCGTACCTTTTACATTTCTTACTGGCAAGACGACAAGCCGTGAAGTACTGAGCGTTAACTTGATCGTTCCGTCTATTTACTTTGCGTAAATCCAATACTGACCCGTTAGTACGACCATTTCACTCAGATTAAAGCAGACACATATTTTCAAAGTCGGCGTAAAGGAGTGGTATCTAATGTGGCACACAAAAATATATCTCTCAATTTAAAGAATATTATAAGCCGTTTTCCTTTGACAGAAAAAATAAATAAATAAAAAATTAGCTGACACCATTTTTCGTGATTTTTGATTCATTACTCCTTCTTGTGACAATTTACAACCCTCAATCAAATACTGAATGATAAGTTCGAACTGTTTGGAATTAGGATAAGAATACTTTTAATTAAGTTCTTCGTACATTTTTTCGATTAAAAAAATTATTTATTATGTTTTCTGAGGATAAATTTGAAAATTTTTTACGAATTTTGCGACAGATGGCCCTGTGATGGTACATAAGGTTTGAAAATCACCTTTTTATTATAGACTTTTCATTCGTTTTCTTAATTCTCTTTTATCACTTTTTAAAGAATTCTGAATTATGCTTTGTTTAAAAAAAAAATGACACTTTTTGGTTTTTGCTTCAAATTGAATGGAATTAATAAAGCTCCATAAGAAAATCCAATTATGCTTGAATAAAATCTAAATTTTTTGGTTAGAAAGTCTGCCATTATATTTTTGGTGCGGAATTTATCTCGTTTATTTAAATATTCGACCATTAAGTTGAAAAAATAATTTTTGTTCGTTAAAGATACAACAGCTTTGTTGAACAATTCAACTGTTTTGTTAGAAATTCGTTTCATTTTTTATTTAAAAATAACTTTTTATTAAATTTTATTTGACAGTTCCATTTTTTATGAAAAATTAAACTGTTTCAGTTAAAGATTTAACTATTTGGTTAGGAATTTCTATTTTTTAGTTGAAAATTTATGTATATTGTTTGAAATATGTTTTTCTTAGTAGAAAACAATTCTTTTTAGTTAAAAATCAACTTTTTGGTTGACAATTTAATTATTTGCTTAAATATAAAACTCTTCTATTTAAAATTTGTTTTTCATGTTGAAGGTTCATCATTTTATTGACAAATTCATCTCTTTAATTTAAAACTAATATTACTTCACTGGAAACAAAATTTCTAGTCGAAAATTGATGTATTTTGTTGAAAATTAGTCTTGTTTGCTAGAAAATTAATCTTCCTTGTTTGTCTGACAATAAATTTCCTTGCTTACTTATCTCTCTCAAACTAGTCTGCAAGATTTCCATACAATTTTCTTACATTGATCCTCAAAAATAGCTTAAACTGCATAAGAAAAGGTAATAATTACATTTTTTCAAGGGATGAAAGAATAATATCAAACGTAAAACATTAATTTTCCGTCAAAAGACGAATTCAACACAAACGAGTTTAGTTTTCAAGCTCAAAAATTTTAAAGTTTTAAAAATTAATTTTCAACTAGCAAATGTTTTTTCAACCCAGAAGTGGAATCGTCAAATCTTTATTTTAAACATGCTCTTTGAAAAATGAGAAAACAAAGTTTCATTTGGCTAAATTCAACCAAATACAATAAATTTTGGATCAAATAGTTGAACACTCATCCAAAAAAGATGAATTTTTAACAAACTAGAATAGATTTTCAAACAAAAAGATAATTTTTAAACATGCTACATGATCTTTTTACCAGGCTAGTTGCTATTTCAACTGATAAAATATCAATATGTAAGTAAAATTAACATGGTGAAATTTGCAGATAAAAAATAGATTTTGTAAAAAAATGAATTTTCAAGAAAATAGAAAAATTTTCAACCAACGAAGTTAATCGTATAAAAATAATTTTCTATATTTTCTACTAAGAAAATTACTCTTCTATAAAAAAAGATCAATTTCCAACCGCATATATTAATTGTCTACAAAATTTTAAAATTTTGAACCTAAATAGATGAATTATTTCAAAACAGTTAAATTTTTAAACCATAAACTATAAACTGAAATGTTAATTCTCAAATTAAAAAAATTAATTTTTTAGAAAATAGTTTATGTTTAAACTAAGTAGGTTGATTTTTCATCTAAAAAGAGGAAACTTTAACAAAATAATTAAATTGTCCACTAAAAAAGATTAATTTCTACAACCAAACAGTTAAATTTTTTACTAAAAAAGATAAATTTATAACAAAGAAAATTAATCGTTTATTCTGAAACATTAAGGTGCTTTTTAAACTCATTCATTTACTAATAAACGGTGCTGTTCCTGGGCCATCTATCCAGAAATTTGAAAACTTAAAAATTAATTGTTAGGAAATCTACTTTTGGATGCGTCTCCCTTCTCCCACATATTAGTGACGTTCTTCAATCAACAATATTGTTGTTTAATTAACCTTAGGATTTGGTTTATATATAAAAAACAAATTATGTGGTTAACCCAATTACATTTTTGGGTTGTTTTGGTCAAATCTTTTGGTAAATGGAGTATTTGGTTATTTAAAAAAAGATTGGTTAGCTCAATTAAATATTTTGTTGATCCAACAACAATTCGTTTGTTTAATCCAAATTTTCATTTATATCCAAGAAAAGCTCCTTTGGTTCAGATTTTTCTGGGTAGGTACCACTTCCCTAACTCTAGATTTCACATAATATCTCACACAATCCTTGATTCGCATTTAAATTCTCCCATTCGATTTTTAATTATTTATTATTCTGATGTGTAATATTAGGAATAAACAAAAATTTAAATCCTTTCATTTGTTTTGATTTTATCGTAATTCTGGTATTCGAATGGGCTTTTAGTAAATATTATCTCTAAGATATTGCAATTCGTGGATATCATTGATAGCAGCTGAATTATATTTAATTGTAGCAATATTTTGCTCGGAGCGATTACAAAGGTATAGTTTCTGTTGTTTCAAAATAAAGAAATTCCTCTCCTATGTATCTTACACGTGCAGAAATAAAATTAGTAAGATAGAAAGGTTTTATTACAAATTGACAGAATAGAGATTTCTGAAAGATATGGTATCATTTAAGAAAATTAATGGTTTTTATAGAGAGAGTGAGGGAAAAAATGGGAAAACAAAAAAAATGACAAGAAGAAAATATGAATATTATTGTTAATTTTATTATTCGAAATTAACGCATTACAGTAGTACATTAAAAAAATTGTGATCAACTATAGATCAGGGTGCCCAAAGAAAGTTTCAGTTTTTAATTTATTAACTCTACCTCCTCCATTTCTTCTTTTTGGTAATAAAAAGAAGCGCTATGGATAGTTGAAAAAATTAGAATTATTTTGGGGGTAGAAGTTACTTAAAAGAACTGATTTATTAATATAATAATTATAAATCGAACACTCGTAAAATAAGGAAATATTGAATTAGACAATGTTTTGCTTTATGGCCATACAAAAAATATTTTTTAAAAACAAACAAATCTTGAATTTCAAAAGATGTAAAAACTAATATTTTTTATTCTTTAAAGATTTCTATAGAACTATAATTTACTTGAAACGTATAAGCTTCTATATTAAAATTTAAAAAATCACTTTAGTGATCATTAAATTTTAATGAATTCTTTTGTTGAAATTTCTTTGAAATCCACTGAAAAACTTAGATCTTTTTTCTCATGTATTTAAATTTAATGGAATTTTAAAAATGTTGTTAGATTTACTTGAATTTCGTTGAGCAATTGAAATTTTTTAAATTTGAAGAACAAATATTTTTTGCAACGGCCTTCAGCAACTTCAAAAAACTATTTTATTGGAAAACAAAAAATTGACAAATTTGTTGGTATAAAATTATTATTCTTGATTGAAAACGTATTGTTTACCTGAAAATTCAACTATTCAGTGATTAATTCATCTACTTGGTGGAAATGAGATAATTTGGCCAAAGAGTGATTTTCTAGTCGAAAATTAAACTATTTCCTTAAACGCTGAATTACTTGGTTAGAGACTTATTTTCTTGGTTAAATTTTCTTGATTTCATCTGAATATTGATCATTTGAAAATTTAAATATTTCCCTAAATATTTGGTTTTCAGGTACAAATTAATATTTTCAACTGAAAACTTAACTATTTTGTTTCTGGTAAAAATTTGTCTTTCTTAGTAAAGAGTTACTGTATTTTGATTAAATTTCGTGTTCTTTTTTAAAAAGCTCAAGATATTTGTTTCAAAGTTCTTTTCTGTGGTTAAAATTTACACTTTTTTTGAAAATATTACCATTTGGTTGAAAATACTACTATTCGGTTAGCAATTCTTGCATTATGTTAAAAATTATTCTATTCCGTAAAAAGTTACACCTTTTGTTTTAAAAGGCATAATTTTAGTTGAAAAATGTATATCTTTGTTTGCAAGATTTATATCTCTGGTTTAAAATTCAAATAATTGGTCGAAAACACTTGTTTCTGATGAAAATTAATTTTTTTCAATTGAAAATGTAACTATTACATTTTTCATTAAAGATTAATCTTTTATAGTTGGAAATTCAATCACTCAGGTGAAAATTCATGTACTTTGTTAAAACTTTCTTTTTTTAGTAGAAAATTATTTATCTTAGTCGAAAAATCATTTTTTGTGTTGCATTAAAATGTACTTGATTGAAATATAAGCTATTACTATTTTTGTTCAACATGCAATATTTTCCATTTTAATTGAAAATTCATCTCTTTGTTTAAAAAGTTATCTAGTTTGCGGGAAATTTGGCGTTTTTTAGTTGAAAATTAAATTTCCAGCTGAAATTTATCTATCTCAGTTAAAGTTTATCATATTATTTAAAAATTAATCTCTTTGTTTGAAAAGTTATATAGTTTCTTAATATTAATTTATTTTGGTCAAAAATTATTTTTTTAACTGAAAATTTATGTATTACAGTTAAAGATTCAACATTTTAGTTGAAAATTTGTTTAAAAAGTGATTTATTTATTTTTTTAAATTCGTTTCTTTCTTGGTTGAAAATAACTTTGTAACTGAAAATTTAACCGTATCAGTTTTAAATTGATTAGTTTAGTTTAAATTTATCTTGATAGTAAAAAAATTGTTTATGTTTGGTTGAAAATCATTTTTAATCTGAAAACAAAATAATTTGATTTTATGTGTCAAATTGAATGATTTTAGATGAAACTTAAATATTTTGTTTGAATCATGTAACTTTTTAGTTGCAAATTCAACTATTTTTTAGAGAACTCATGTATTTTGTTAAAAGTTACTCTTTTTTGACAGAAAATTAATTTTCTTGGTTGAAAATTTAACTATTTCGTTAAAAAATCGTTGCTCTTCGTTTGAAGATTGATCTAGATTGTTAAAAATTTGTTTTCTTTTTATTGAAAATTAAGTTTTTAACTGAAAATTAAACTATTCCATTTTTGTGTCTAATTTATCTTGTTTTAGGTGAAAAATAAATTCTTTGTTTGAAAAATTATCTTCTTTAATTTTAAGTTTAAGTAATTTTTTTTTAACTTTTGTTTTTTGGTGAAATTAAGGTTTTTTTTGGTAGAAAATTAATGTTCAGGGTTAAAAAAATAACTCTTAGGTAAAAAGTTCATCTATCCATAATAATTCTATGCAAACCTAAGTAATCCACTTACGCTGGACTGAATTTTAACAAGCTGTTTCGTCCTCGAAATTCTTGATATATTGAGTAAAAAATATAAAACCTTACGTAAAAAGAAGGAAGGGCAGTGTGTTAAATTTTTTTTGACATATCCTTACAATAGGGGTGAGGTGGTTTACAATTTTAAAACTCATCCTTACCTGATTAATGACGATTTTTTATCTGCGTAGTATAAACCAGAATAGTTTTGATTTTCATCTGTGAAAAAATTCCAATCTAGTTCCGTGGGGATTCGAACCGAGGTATCACAGATTCCCTTCGTGGCTTGGTGCGAAAGAGCACAAGGCTGGCAATCTGTGAGACCTGGGTTCGAATCTCAGCGGGGTTAGAGATGAATTTTTTTACAGCTAAAAACTAAAACCATTCTGAATTATAATACGTAAATTAAAAGCCGCAATAGCGTAAAAATAGTTACACTGCGCTAGTAAAAAAAACAACAACATTCAAGTTCTCTAGGAATATTTTGAATATTGTTCTTAGAAGCTGTTTCTAAATTGAGAGGTAACACGTCACTGTTCGAAAATAACTTGATGTGCAACTGGAGTTGAAGAAAATAACGTGATGGATATAATAAGGTTGTTAGTATTTTTCTTGGTTCGTTGGGTAATGCATCATTCCTTTGGCTTGTCAAAGACGACCCTTCTCGCCTAATTAACGCTTGGCTTAATTATCTCTGTAAGGTGGACGCATAAGCACGCGCACGAGGGCAAAGTTGTCACGGTTAATGTCGAGACATGTCCCACTTTTTGCATCCCCACGCGTTAGAGTCAACCAGCAAAGAGGGATTTCTAATTAACACTAGTCTTGGTGACTCAGTGTCGATGAACCAGTAATTGCGTCCATCACGGAATACTGGTCTGATCATTAATCGCTTTCCAGTATTCTCACATGCTACTTTAGGTGGAAGAGTTCTTGCAAAAAAGACGACTTTTTATTTTAGAGCGGGTAAGGCAATTAAGGTTACATGGAAACTAGAAACAATAGTTCAGGGTTGTTGCAGGTCAAGAATTTATAGAAAGTCAGGGTAAGTCAGGGGAAAATTGATGAACGATTCCGGAAATTTTTGATAAACTCAGGGTAAAGTTTGGGGTTCTTTCAGAAATTAAGTAATGCGTTTTTCTTAAATTTTACCTCCCCCCCCCCACCCCCTCATTCTACCCACGATATCTTATTAAGAAGTTACAAACTTAGGGAGTGATCACACACTTTTATTTTTGTTTTGATATTTTAACTTTTTGGTAGAAAATTCGTCTTTTTGGGTTGATAATTTAACTATTTTTACACAAAATTCACTTTTTGGTTGATAGTTCAAAATTTTGGTTCAAACATTCGACTGCTTCCTAGTAAGTTCGTCATTTTGTCTTAAAAATACAACATTTTGGATAGAACTGTTTTCTTCATTGATTAAAAAATATTTGTCTTAGTTGATAACTTTTATCTTTGGTCGAAAATGTATCCTCTTTGATTGAATTTAACTGTTATGGGTTAAAAATTAAAATCTATTATTATTGAAAATTAATAGTTGAAAGTGGAACTTAGTTAAAAATAGAGTTTTTTGTTTGATGATTAATCATTGTATTACAAGAAGCTTTTTTTTCTGTTTGATAATAATTTAATTTTTTTTTAATCTTTTTATTCTTGATCGAAAATTAATTTTTGTAGCAAAAAATTTCATAGTATCAATCTTATTGGTTAAAAAATAATCTTTTGGTTAAAAATTAATTCATATGGTTTCAAAATTGATTTATTTTTTCGAAATTATATTTATTTTCTTTAAAAAATAGTTTATACAATTCAAAATTTATATATTTCGTGTTCAGTTGAAAATTTATTAGTTTGGTTAAAAATTTAACTATTTTGTTAATAATTCATGTATTTTCTGAAAAATTTACGTATTTTGTTAAAAATTTCTTTTTTGATAGAAAATTCATCCTTTCAATCTAAAATTGAAGCATGTTGATAAAATTTATTTTGTTAAGAATTTGTTTTTAACTGAAAATTGTATATTCTTCTTGCAGATAACATTTTTTATTCTTCCAATATATATTTAAAAATTTATCTTTTGTAGTAGAATATAATTTTTTTTTCGGTTCAAAATTATTATCATTAGTTGAAAAATTTAACTATTTGGTTACAAACTCGTAATTATTAGTAGAAAAGTAATATTCCTGGTAGAAAATTCTGTTCTTTTAAATATACAACATTTTACGAGAAGTTAAAGATGTATGAATGTGGTTCAAAATTTAACTAGTTTAGTAAAAATTAGTGTATTTTCTCGAAATTTCATTTTTTTGGCAGAAAATTAATCCTCTTGATTTAAAATTGATCTCTTTGCTGAACAATTAATTGCTTTTGAAAAAATTTGAATTTTTGTTCAAAATTGGTTTTTTAATTGATGCATAAATTTTTCAACTAAAAATGTACTTTTTCTCATTTGAAAATCCTGCCATTTTGTTTAGGAAATCGTCTTTCATGTTAAAAATTATTTCATTTTGCTTAAAAATTCATCCGTTTGGTTTGAAGTTGAACTATTTTATTGAAAATTAATTTTATTTCGTTAAAAATTATATAGTTTTTAAATGAAAATTAACTATTTTTTTCCTAGTTTAAAATGCATAATTTCTTAGTTAAAACTTGAACTATACGGTTAAAAATTCTTCCTTTGTGTTAAATTATTGACAGTCTTGTTAAAAGTTAACCTTCATGGTAAAAAATTAATTTTTTTGGTAGAAAAAACATCAATTTAGTTAAAAGTTCATTAATTTGGGTAAAAGTCTAACTTGGTTCTTTACAATTATTGTCTTCTATTAAAAAGGCATCTCTATATAAAAAATTAATCTTATTTGTTAATAATTTATCCTTTTGTTCATGAATTCATTTTTCAATTTGAAACTTAATATTTTGAATTAAAAATTTATCTTCTTAGTCGAAAATTCCCCTGTTTGGTCGATAGATTGTCTTTTATGATAAAAGTTATTTCATTTTGGTTATAAATTGATCCGTTTTGTTAAAAATGATTTTTATTTGGTTAAAAATTAATTTTTTTAATGAATATTATATTATTCTTTTTTAATATGAAAATTGATTGTTTTTTTATAATTAAACTATTTAATTGAAAATTCATTTCATTTGTTAAAGGTTTATAGTTTTGAATGAAAAATTATTTCTTTGGTTTAAAACTGAATTCTTTTGTTCAAAGTTGTTTTTATTTTATAAATAATTAATCTCGAAAATTAATCTTGGATCAGGCCTTAAAAAATTCTGTAATACTGCTGAGACTAAAAGTCTCTAAAATAATTTTGGGAACATTTTTTAAAATTAAAATGATTGATTTCAAAGGTCGAAGTTTTTTTTATTCCTTAAAAAGAACATTTTTATGTAAGTCCAGGAAAATTAAATATGGATTAGGGAAAAAGTCATGGAAAGTTGACGATTTTCAAAATTGGGATTTTCTAGCAACCCTTTCTTCACACTTTTAAAATAAACTTTGATTTTATCGAAGAAAAAGATTCAACTAAGAATCCTCAAATGGCAATAGATAAAAAGAAGGCGTAAAGAAAAGTCGGCATCTTCAATGATTAGTCAGGTCGAAAGCTATTAGCTCTTCTTTGAAGAATCGGTTCACTCGGCCAAGGTTAAACTCAATGACTCGTTCGGTCAGCTGACGAAAAGAACCTGGGCGAAACCAGAATGAAAAAAGGAATAAAATAAAAAATAAATGAGAATAAAAAAAGAGGAGGGAGGAGAGTAGCAGGGTGAAAGGAAGCAAGGAAGAAAAATAAGAGCACAAGATCGTCCGGTCTTCGAACCACCTGCTCGACCGGCGCGACCGTACAAGGCCGACGATCGAAGATCGAAGATCAGCGATCATCGATCGAAGCGCTAAGGGCTCGCTGGAGCCCTCGGAGTTTCGTTCCGTTGATCGTGCCTTGCCTTAAGCGGAGCGTCAGATCAAAATCGAGATCGAGATCGATCCATCGATCTTCCGACCGGTCCCGAGACTCGCCGGGCGACATTGAATTTCGTATAAATTGAAATAAAGATCGCACGACACTTTTTGCCGGCACTCTGGAAAGCACCGGAAGAAGGAATCGTTCTTCACGATCGTAATCGCCCAGGCTGAGTTTTTTCTCAATTTCTTCTGCAATTCTATTCACAATATATACTTCGATCGCCTTTAAAATCACTTTACTATTCCCAAGGTAAAAAAGGACAAAAGACTATGAAAGAATCTCAAAATGAGTTCCGCAATTTATCTTTTATATCAATTAAAAAAAATATATTAGTATATAATTAGCATTTTTCAAATTCGATTGCAATGGCTTCAAAGGGTATGGGGTCATCGAAGGTATAGGTCATCATTTTTGGGGGAGGGGGAGTTTGGTGCAATCTTACTCTTTATTATTCGGGGGAGGGGGGGGGTGAGGTAATCATCGTAGGTAAAACCAATTCTTACTATTTAAAAAAAATCCAAAGATATTACAAGTTCTAGGAAAGCCCGGCAGAAATTCGATCCGTTAGATGAAAACTGAATTTTTCCTTTTAAAAAACGTGATTTATTGTGCACTAGATTTTTAATAATTTCGAAGAATTTAAAAAATGCGTTTGCTCTTATAAAATAAATTAATTTTCAACTAAAAAAAATCAATCTTCAACCAAAAAAAAATACATTTTTGACTGAAATTATGCATCTGTAGCAACAAAATTTAAGTCACTAATTCAATGTTTAGCCAGAAATTTTCAACTCGAGATAAAATAATTAAACATACAGATTAAAAAGTTAATTTTCTTCAAAAATATCAAGTTTTCTATAAATTTGTTTAATTTTTGAATCCAAAAGATTAGTTTTTAACCAACAACATTAATATTTTAACAGAAAAAAGATTTTTTTGGCATATAGTTAAAGTTTGAAATAAACAAGTAAAATCTGCAACGAAGAATATAATGATTTTCCAGCGGAAAACGTGAATCTTTCAAAAGGTATAGGATTTAGCAAAGAAACAGTCGAATTTAAAAATAAAATCATACTTTTTTTATCAAAAATGAAATAGTTAGTTTTTATCTGAAAAATAAAAATTTCAACCAAAAATGCTATCGTAAAAAGTTGCAAAAATTAGTTTACTTAAAAAAAAATGTAACTAAATAATACAATTTTCAAATAAGAAATTAATTTTTAACGAAATATTTAAATATCCAATTAAAAAAGAGAAATTTGAACCAAAAATATTACAGCTAAATTTTCACTTGAAAAAATTAGTATCGAGTAAACAAAAAATTCAACCAAATATTTGAATTTTCAGATAAAGAAATGATTTCTTAACCAAAAATATGAGTTGGATATGAGTTGAATCTTCCATCATAAACATAAGTTTTCAGGTAAGAACAATCAATTTATACTGAAAAACACGAATTTTTTACAAAATTCATGAATTTTCAAATAAATCACTTTATTTTTAACTAAAAAAAAGGTTCAACCAAAAAATGGAATATTTAAATACTTAGCTAAGAAAACTAATTTCTAATTGAAAAAAAAAACAATTTTCCACAAAATAGTTTAATTTTCGAGCCAAAGAGATCTATTTGTAATCAAGAAGATTAATTTTTTACAATGCAGGACGACTTTTCAAGAATTTTAAACCAAATAGCTGAATTTTTAACTGAAAACGGAAGTTTTTAACCAAGACAATGACTTTTTTACCAAACAAAAAATATTCTATAAAATACATACAGTTGAAAACAAATAGATTGATTTTTAATTAAAAACCTTTTTCTAAGAAAAATGGAACAGTTAAATTCTCAGTTAAGAAAATTTATTTTTTTTTAAATTTCATCAAAAAAACATAAATACATTAAATTTCTACAAAATATGTAAAGTTTCAAACATATATTGAACCACTTAACCATGAAATCAAATAAATAAATTCTCAGTTAAGAAAATTAATTGATAGCAAGAAAAATCTTCTTTAACACAATAGTTTAGTTTTGAATCAAAATGGTAGTCTCAAAAGGTGATGAATTACAAAAAAAAAAAGATTAGTTTTATGTAAGAAAAGAACATTTCTTTACCAAATAGTTGAATATTTGACGAAAAACATCAATAAAAAGCCCTAGAGCTAAATTTTCATTTTCAGTAAATTTTCAGAAAAATATGAATTTTTAACAAAGTAGTTAATCTTCCAATCGTGTGGAATTTTCAACCAAGAAAATGAATCTTCAATAAAAAATGTAATAGTTAATATTTTAACCAAAAAACTTGTAATAAGGGTATAAATTCAGTTAAATTCTACAGAAAACAAAATATTTGATTTTTAACAAAAGAGTTAAATATTCTGAAAAATAGTCAAGTTTTCAACAACAAAAAATTTATGATCAAGTAATAAAATTGGAGTCGTTATTTAGTTCGAATTTCAGTTGGAAAAACGAGAAAAATAAGGAAATAAGAGAAAGGCGACGAAAAGTACAAAAAATTAATGAGAATGTTGAAGAGTTATAGACTTTTAAGAAGAATAGTTTAAGTAAGTACTAAAATTTATTTTTATACCTTTGCATTATCAGGTTAAAAAACTCAGAAGTTTGTTTTGAAAATAAAGTTATTTTTCCTCCTTCATGTTTTTTTGATTTCTAACTAACTTTCAAATCCAGACTACATAAACTATGTCAGATTTCACAAAATTGTACTACCCGAACAAAATTAATTTTCAAACTGAAATTTGAATTATTCGATTTTTGGTAAAAAAGAAATAAATCTATTTTGTTAAAAGTTTGTCTTTTTGTTATAAAATCAACCTTCACATATGTTTGCAAGATGTAATTTATGCTGAAAAATTTTCTATTCTTAAACCAATTTCATTAAGGTTCGTTTATTTAATAACAGAATTCATATTTATTTTCATTTCTAAAGTTATAAAATCTTGGTAAGATATTTTAAAGAGAAAAGAAAGTTAATTTCCTGATCGGCAAGACTCTCGTGAGAGTCCGCACTATGATAAATTACTTTTCATTATATTTAACAATTTTTTAATACCATATCGAAGATCGTGTGATCGTTATAAGTGGAAATTGGCTAGCAATTCTGCCCCTACTGAATAATTTTTCTGACTACGTGCCTGCAGTTCAGTCTTGGCAGAAACGAGCATTTGTAGCAAGAACAGGAGGATATCGGTTTTACGTTACACGTACTGCCTCGACGAGGCTGTTTCACAGATTGATTTCGTGGTGTAAGATACAAAAAAAATCTTAGTGTCCTCAGTGTTCTATTACAAAGTGGCAGGGACATTGGCCCTTAAGCCTCTTAGAGTCCTAAATCCCAGATTGAATTCTTCTGGAACATGTTCAACAAGTGTGAACTACCTGCATCAGGTGATATCATTCAGTCAAAGAACCTGTTAATAATATCGTAACTGTCTAAACAGGTGACTTAACAAATTGCAGGATTTAAGCTCTACAGAGTTTCAAGTCATCTGTTATTATATACTGCAACTGATATTTTCTCCGTGCCGTTTGGTTTATAATTTTCTTTAAACTGTGTGTTTTTATTATATATTTAATTATCTTCATAATTGTTTGTTTTAGTTTTTCAGTCTACTGGGGTACGATTAGGCAACTTTCCTATATCCAATGTCCCACTTTCCACTTTTAACCTGGATAACTTTTTTTTTTTAATTCATGCTGAGTAGTCACCTTTGAGTTTTTAAACGCTACTTATTACGAAAAATCATGAAGGGTGAAAAGTGGGAAGTGGAGAGTAAGAAGTTTAAAGTTGAAAGTGGAAAATGGCAAGTAGGCAGTGGAAAGTAGGAAGTGGAATGTGGAAAGTTGAAAGTGGAAAGTGAGCAGTGGAAAGTGGGAAATGAATAGTAGGAAGTAAAAAATGAGAATTGGAAAGTAGGACGTGGAAAGTTGAAACCGGAAAGTAGGATGTGGAATGTGGAAAGCGGGGCATAGGAAAGTTACATAATCGCAGCTCTGGGAGATGATTACGTAACTTTCCCATTTCCCACTTCCAGCTTTCCAATTCCCACTTTTCATCTGTATAGTTCAAAAAAAGTTCTAGCTGCATGTTCTCGTTGAATTTTAAAACGCCATAGCGTTTCACTTATCATGATTTTTCGTAATAAGCATACTTCTTAAAACGAAGAATTATGATAGATGAAAAGTGGGAAGTAGCAAGTAGGAATTTAAAAGTGGAAAGTAAGAGGTGCAAATTATAAAGCGAAAAATGGAAAGTGGAAACTAGAAAGCGGAAAATTGAAAGTGGAATGTGAAATGTAGAAAGTTGAAAGTGAGAAGTGGACAATGGGAAGTGGAAAGTAGGACACGAAAAGTTAGACGCGGAAAGTGGAAAATGGGAATTAAGAAGTAGGTTGTGGAAAGTGGGAACCGAAAAACGAGAAGTGGAAAATTGCAAGTATGATGTGGAAAGTAGGAAGTAAAAAGCGGAAATTGGGTTGTGGATGGGGGAACTGGGAAGGGGGATATGGGAAAATTACGTAATCGCAGATCTAGGGGATGATTGTGCAACTTTCAATATATTCCACTTTCAGCTTTACACTTCCCACTTTTTACCTGTATAATTTAAAGAAATGTCATGCTACATGTCATCGTTGTATTTTGTAACGCTACTTGTTACAAAAAAATTATGACAGATGGAAAGTGAAAAGTGGGAAGTGCAAAGTAGGAAGTTTTATGTGGAAAATTGAAAGTAGGAAGTGGAATGTGGGAACTAGGAAGTGGAAAGTAAAAAGTAAAAAGTAGGATGTAGAGAGTAGAAGTGAAAAGTGGGAATTGAAAAGTTGGAAGGGGAAATTGGATAGAGGGAGGTGGAAAGTAATAAGTGGAAAGTGGAAAGTAGCAAGTGAAAAGTGGGAAGATGAAAATGGAAAGTGGGTCTTGAATACATAAAAATGGGAACTAGAAGCTACTTATTACGAAAAATCATGACAGGCGAAAAGTGAAAAGTGGTAAGTGGTAAGTGGTAAGTGGGAATTTATTTAAAATTATCATATATTTTGATAAATAAATATATATTTATATCAAAAATTTATTTTGAAACAAAATATAATATAGTTAATTTTTTTCTGAATAAAACTAATGCTCATGTCAGAAAAAATAATATTCAAGAGAATAGTTGAATTTGTAACAAAGGAGATGAATCTTGAACTTAAATGATAAACCTTTCACCAAGACAATTAATTTTAACCATAAAGCTCAACTTTCAAACAATTACTTTAATTTTCAACCCAAAAGATGAATTTTCAACCAAAGAAAAGAATTAAAAAAGGACAAGTTTTTAAAAAAAGATATTAAATTTTGAGCTAAAAAAGGTCAATTTTAACTGAAAATGGTGAAGCTAAATATAAAGTTTAAAAAAATAACATACAAGAAAAAAAATTCTTCAAAATAGATTAAGTTTTAAAGAAAGAAATGAATTTTCAACCAAAAATATGAATCTTCAACCAAAAAAAATAAATTTGCAACCGAAATTATTGATCTTTCTTTAAAAAAAATTAAGTTTTCAGCAAATAGTTATATCTTCAGCAAACCGGATAAGTTTTGAACACAGAAAATTAATTTTCTACCAAAGAAAGAAGAATCTTTAGTAGAATACATACATTCTTCACAAAGAATCAAATACTTAAATTTTTAGTTAAAAATTGTGATGAAAAAACCGAGTTTTTCATCTAATACATTAATTTTTCAACTGAAAGGATTAAATTTTTTTACTACGAAAATTAATTTTTACCAAAAACACTAATTTTAAGTGCAATAAGACTGATTGTTAACCATATATAGTTGAATTAGAAGAAATTTTTAAAAAATAGTTCATTTGTCAACTAAAAATATAAATTTTTAGTACAACAAGTTAATTTTGAAATAAAAAAAGAACCAACTGCTGACAATAAGTTACATTTTCAATCGAAGAATTAGATTTTCAACCAAAAATATAATAGTAAATTTTTTAATTGAAAAAAAATGATCATTCCAACAAAAGTGTTTGTATTAATAAAAACAATTAATTTTCAACAAAGAATTTCAATTTTCAACATATTCTATTTGAATACCAGAAGATGGATTATCAACAAAATATTTAAGAGCTGATATTTCAATTTAAAAAGATTTCAATTTAGTCTTCGAACCTGTTCATATTTCAATATAAATCATTTTCACTTGAAATGAAAAACGGTAGAGTTTAACCAAAAGTGCATTTTCAGTCCAAAAGAATTTTATCAATAAAGAAACAACCCTCTTACAACAAATTTAATAGTTTGATTTCAATTAAGAAAATTAATTTTCAGCAAAAAAAAACAGAATTTGGAATCAAATAGTTTAATTATCAACCAACCAGATGAATTTTCAAATAATCGAAAAATTAATAATACGTTACTAGTCTTCGATATTAGTATGAGAATATTTTTAATTACATTTTTGAGATTTTTTATTTATTTAAAAAAGTTGAAATGACTGAAAGATTAATTTAGACGGCAGAATAACTTAACATATTAGGGGCTGTCTAATAAACAATTTTCTTTACCTAATTTACACACAAAATGTCAGAGCAACGTTGTAGGCATATCATTTAAATCGTGACATTTTAAATGCAAATATTCTAAAGATTGAGATAAAGTTAGATATGTTGAATAAATTTCAAAGAATGTAAAATAAAATATCTTAAATCAAGCCTGTTCTACAAGTTTTCAAGCTTTGTAAACAATTTTTAGCCATATTTTATTTCTGAAATAACTTCAGAGAAAGTCAGATTGAATTTGTTTTGGTGAAGATTTCGTATATTTTGATAGAAAATCAATCTTCCTACTTGAAGATTAATTTCAGTTTAAATTTTCTTTATAAGAAAAAACTCTTTTCTTTAATTTTTTAATTTAATAAAGAAAATTATGACGCAGTTATTTTTTTAAAGTACATATAACTATCCCATTTTTGATGTATGAACGATCTTTCTAGATGAAAATTCATTTATTTTGTTCAAAATTCTTCTTTTTTGTAAAAAATTTATCTTTATGGTTAAAAATGGTCTTTTAGGTTGGAAATTTTACTATTTGGTTGAAAATTATTATTTTTTTTTTTATTGAAGACCCCTGATTATCGTTGAAAATTCATTTCATTGGATACAAATTTAACTGTTTTGTTGAAAATTGAGTTTTTTTCTTTTTTTTGTTGATTTTTTTAACTGTCGTGTATGTGACTCATTCTAGTTTTTAGAATTTTTTATGGACTACAAATTTTTCCGAATGAGAGATGCCGCAATGTAACTCTTCGCAAAATGACAAAAATAATTTAACCACAGAAATTCGTTTTGTTTTAATTAACAATTTATGTTTTTAACTGAGAAATTTAACTATTCTATTTTTAGTTCATAATTTTTCTAGTAGAAAAATTCTCTTTTTTAATAGAATATTAATTTTCTTAGGTGTCGATACATTATTTTAGTTAAAACCTTTCTATAAGAGTAAGTTTATTTGTTAGATTTTTAATATTCTTAAAGAATTATCATTTTAGTTTTTTAGATAAAGATTTGTATTTTATGTTGAAAATTAATTTCTTCCTTTGAAGCTTTCACTATCTTAATAATTTTTTGCTGCGACTTAATTTTTTTTAAAACTATTTTGTTGAAAATTCATATTTACTTTTTAGAAAAATTTATGTTTTGGACTAAAAGTTTAACTATTTCGTTTAAATTTTTGTATTTTGTGGAGAATTTATTTCGTGTGTTTGTTAAAAATTAATTCATTTGACTTTGTTTGAAAATGTATTCTTTCTGTTGTAAATTAATGTTTTCTAGAAAATTTGTGTTTTTTAGTATAAAGTTGATGTTTTTGTTTACAAAATTTACTTTTTTATCTAGAAATTCAAATATATGGTTAAACAATCATTTTTTCCATAAAAATTTAATCTTGTTCTTAGAAAATTCTGCTTTTTGATTCAAAAATTAAACTAATATGTGGAAGACTCGTTTTTTTTCTTAAAAGCTAATTTTTAAAAATTAAAATTGAATATTTCGATTTTTAGATGAAAATGTATGTATTTGGTTATAAACTCGAATTTTTTATAGATAATTAATACTCTTGTTTAAAGTTTTGTATTTTTAGTGCAATTTCAGTTAAAAACTTTTTCATAAGAAGAAAATTTGTTAAATTTTGTAACGTGATTTAGAAACTTATAACATAATCAATTTTGCATTTTCTAAGGAGAAAATTCACTTTTGGTTCAACATATCGAATTTCTCATGGCCTTTCCTTTAAGTTTTAATATCTTTTTTTTAATAGCAGTTGTGACGCTAAAAAGCAGATCTCTGAAAAAATAGCTTTTATATGATTCTAAGAATGAAATTGTTAAATTTTAATAATGGTTTGTTTATTTTGTTGAGAAAAACATTCTCTGCGACTCTGCCTCCAATATTGAAAGTATTTCGTTCCTTGGCTGAAGTGGTCGAGACCAAATTTTGTTTAAAGATATTTTTAAACAGATAAAAATATTTGAAGATTACACATGTAGGTTAAAAATTAAAAACAGAAGACTTGTAGGTAATATTTCCCTAAAAAAATAATCCATAAATCATTAGTTTTCTACTATTCTTAAAAACTCATTCAGAAACGATAGTAAGAAAAAATGTACTAAAAAAAATAATATTTTTAAAGAATTATTGCTCATAAGCTTTAAATTTTTTCCATACAAAATATATATTTTCTTCTCTCATAAAACATGCCTGATTATATAATTTCAGGTTTTAAAATCTTACAAAAGTTTTTTTGCAGAAACCGGATTTTTGGCCTGACAATTGCTTTAAAGGAAGTAAAGTAAAGTAAGAATTCGAAACATCAAGCCAGTTCTACAAGCTTTCAAGTTTTGTATGCAGGTTTTGTCGTGCTTTTATTTCTAAAATACCGTGGCATTAATATAATCAGCTTCTTTTCGTTGAATAAAATAACATGTTCAGCAGATACAAAGTATCGAAGCAGATCTGTAATTATAAGTGATTTCTGTATCTGTCCCTTCAATTATCTCATTTCTCTGCAATTCCTGCGCCGGTTAAATTTCCATGCTCGACACGCATGCGCGTGCGAAAGATCGGCGAGATCGGCCAACTGACGTTGGCGGTGCCGCAAAGCAAACGCGATCGCATCTGTAATCTGAAATCTTGAATCTCATGATATTCACAGGTCCCTAACTATGCGATACTACGTGGTTTCTTGGCCTATGCGACAGGTTGTGTCAACCAACGCGACGCGACGCGACGATGGGGACGATACGCGACGATATAGCGCTAACGATTACGATTACGACATTGCGTCGTTGCTTTCTGCGCAGATCAAGTCGGCACTAAAGACGGAGAAATACGCTTTGACCAGATTGACGCGCGAAAAACTGCATTCAAGGAAGAAATATTCTCCCGCATGAACTTCAGGGTAATTAAAATAAATTATTGTACCGCTGAGCAGTCGGCATCTTAAATGATACATTATAAATTACGCTGGAATTTCTCTTCACAGAAAAAACTAAAAATAAAATTTTTTGGAGGCAATTTTTTAGAGCGATAAAGTTTCGTTAAGCCTACTTCGCGCCTTTAAAAAAACATTTGTTTGTCATGGAAAACAAAAGAAAGTTTAACCGATATTTGTGTAAAGTTTATCGTGTTAAGTTAATTTTTGTTGCAGCGAATCTTTCATGGGAAATCGATGTAAAGTTTATCTTCTGATTTTCTGTGTTATAAAAGTTACATGAACTGCGACGCAAGATTTCTTTTAAGCCCCTGTTAGATTAGGCGGCAGCGCATTGCAGACCTTGGATTTCAGACTCACAATGAGCGCCCGTATCAGTACTGCGCATGAGTCAAACAAAACTTTGTCATTGTTGGAGAATAGAGACTTAGGAGAATATATAATTGTTCATTTCTCTCTACCAATGACAAGCTTTTTTACGCATGCGTAGTACTCTTCCAGGCTTCTATTGAGATTTCGGAGTATAAGGCCTGAAACGTACCACCACCTGGTCTAACATGGTCCTTCACTACAGAGATCAAAAACAGTGCAAATAGTATCAGAAATTTAAAAAAATAGTATCTTTCTAAGCAGAGAAAGTCGGCACTATAGTCAGACTGATACGCTTTTAGCAGATGGACACTTGAGAAATTGCATTTAAGGAAGAAATGTTCCCCCGCATGAGCTTGAGGATGAATAAAATAAGTTATTGTATTGCTAAGTAGATGGAATTTTAAATTGTACGTTATTAACTGAGCTAGAATGCCTCTTATGAAAGTTACACGAGCCGCGATGCAAGATTTCTTGCATGTTCCTGCTAGATTAGGCGGCAGCGCATCGCAGACCTTAGATTTAAGACTTCCATCGAGGACTCGTATCAGTACTGCGCATGTGTCAAAACAGAACTTTGTCATTGGTGCAGAATAGGGATTTAGGGGAATAGCTAATTGTTTACTTCTCTCTGTCAAATAAAAGCTCCTTTTTACGCCTGCGCAGTACTGTTCCGGGCCCCTATTGAGAGCCTGGAGTCTAAGGTATGCAATGCTTCACTCCCTGATCTAACATGGTCCTTCGCTACAGAGATAAAAAAAAGTTAAATAATGTCACAAATTAAAAAAATGGTATCATTCTACGCAGATCAAATCGGCACAATAGTCGGAGAAATACACTTTGACCTGATTGAGACAAGAAAAACTGCATTAAAGAAAGAAATATTCTCCTGCATGAGCTATAAATTAATTAAAATAAATTATGGTACTCATAAGCAGTCGCAATTTCAAATAATACATTATAAATTTCGCTGGAATGTCTCTAATGAAAGTTACATTATACCCCTATCTAAGATTTTTTCAGGTCCCTTTTTGTTTAGGCGGTAGCGCATCGCAGGCCTTGGCTTGCAGACTCCTAACGGGGTACCGTAGCAGTATTGCGCCTGCGTCAAACAAAAGATTATTATTATTATTATTCACTCTACCAATGAGAAGTCTGCAATCCTCTACCACCTGATCTAGCAGGGATCTCCCTTATAGAAATAAAAAATAGTATAAGTGGTGTCACAAATTTAAAGAAATAGTGTCAAAATAGTGTTATACATTTTTTTAGTATAAAACATATGTGTAGTTTGAATTTATAACTATATAATCCGAAATAAAAAAAGTGTGTACTAGAAAAATTAACTTTATTTTTAAGCAGAATTTGCAGTTTTTTAAACTCAATATTTTAAAAATATTAAATATTAAACTCGATATTTATACAAAATATCATCATGTGTAAAGTTAAAGGTTTATTATTTTCTGTTAAAAAGCTACTTTGAGTTTTTATTTAAGATTTAATATTTTTTCGTTCAACATTTTCTTATTTGGTTTAAAATTAAAGTATTTTGTCGAAACTTCAATAGTTTTTAATTGAAAGTATTACGATTTGATTGACCTTTCTTTCTTTCTGGATTAGAAAACTTTCTTCTTGTTCAAAATTTATATAATTAAATATTAAATATTAAATATTAATCTGTTTTTATTCAATTAACTTTAGGAAAAATTTACTTTTAGATAGAAAATTCAACAATTATTTAGCAAATATAATTATTTGGTTGAAAGCTAATTTATTTTTTAAAAGTTCGTCATTTTTAAGAATATCAATATTTCGTTTGAAAATGCTGCTTTAGTTGAGAATTTAAGTGTTCGTTTGAAAATTTATTGGTGAAATAGATTTTTTTTAAGCCAATTTTTTTGTTAAAATACCAACTATTACATTTTTCCTTGAGAAATTATCTGCCTTGTTTCAAAATTATCTACTTTCTTAAAAAATTATTTTTTCGGTTGAAAACAAACTTTTCTGTTGAAAATTCAATCGTTTTGTGCAAAATTGTTCTTTTTCTTTTGAAAATTGAACAATTTGGTACAAAATAAAAAATGTTTATAGAAAATTCGTTTTTTGCATTAAAAGTTAATTCTCTTAAATGAAATTTTAATTCCTCCTTTTGGTTAAAAATTTATGAGTTTTAGTTTAATAATTTAACTAGTTAGTTAACAAACTTTAGAAAAAAAACGAGATATCAATCGTATAATCTATTTAAAGTATTTAATGAAAAATGTATTGAATTTGTCGAAATTTCGGCTTTTTAGTTAACAGGTAATCTTCTGTCATCAAAATTAATATTTTCGATTAAAAGTTTAACTATAATGTGAAAAGCTTCTATTTTTGATAAAAAAAAAAAATTGGTTGAAACTTAATATGTTTTGGTCGAGGATCTAACTATTTTGTTTCAATTCAGTTTGTTTCAATTCAACTGTCTTTTATTAAAAATAAAAATTATTTTCTTAGTTATACTATTAATTTTTATTTTTGTTGAGAATTCATCGTTTTTTGTTGTTGCAAATTTTAATTTAAAAGATCGAAATTTCGAAACTCTTGCTTATAAAAGTGGCTCAGAACACCTTATATAAAAGTGGCTCAAAGGTTTTTTTTCAAGAAAGGCTCAGAAAACGGCTCTTTTTAAATTAGCTAAGAATTTCCTTTTAAAAATGGCTCAAAAATCCATGTAAAGTAGCTAAAAACTCTTCTTCCACAAGTGGGTCAAAAATTCTATATTAAAAGTGGTTCAAAAGTAGTGCTTTTAAATTAACGCAGAACTCTTCTTGTCAAATAGGCGCAAAACTTCTTATTTTTAATGATTTCGAAAGTTTTCTTGTAAAAGTCGTTCAAAATTTCTCTTTTAATAATGACACAGAATTTCTTTGAAATTAGATAAAAATTCCTCTTTAGAAGTGACTCAGAACTCCTCCTGTTAAAATAATGCAGAACTCTTCTTGTGAAATTGCCTCAAAACTTCTCATTTAAAATTAGTTCGGAAGTCTTCTTGTAAAAGCGGTTCAAAATTTCTCTCTTAATAATTATTCAGAAATTGACGCAGAATTTTTCTTGTCAAATCGACTTAGAACTGTTCATTTTAAATTAGATAAAAATTCCTCTTTCACTGGTGGCTCAGAATTCTTTTTAAAACTATAAAACAGCTAAAAATTTCTCTCGCAAAAATTGCTTGGAATTCTAGCTTTTAACTTCACTAAAAATTTCTCTTATAAAAAGACTCAAATCTTCTTCTTGTAAAGGTGGCTTGAACTTCCCATTTTAAAAGGAAAAGAATTAAAAGGAATTTTTTATTGTTCCAGTAAATTAAAAGAATTTTTAAACTATTTTTTTATTTTAAATTTAATTTTGGTTGAATAGTCTTAATTATAGTTAAATGATCTCTTCTACAATTCGCTAGAAATTCCTCATTTGATATAAGCTCAACATTTCTCTTGTAAAAATTGCTCAGAACTCTTCTTTTGAAATAAACTCAAAATTTCTTTTTTTTAAATGGTTCAGAACTCTGCTTCTAAAATATGCTCAAAATTTCTCTTGTAAAAATTGTTTAGAACTCTTCTTTTGAAATAAGCTCATAATATCTCTGGTAAAAATTTTGTTCAGCACTCTTCTTCAAAGATGAACCTTAATAATTTTTTATAAGCCCTATCAGAAAATGACCTAATTAAATTTCATTCTTCCTGCCCGATAAATAAATATAAATAAAAAACATGCAAGAAAACAGCCTCAATCTAAGCTGGCTGAAAGAGATTCATAATCCTTGCAAATACTTACAAATTTAGATTTCCGGTTCTAGTCAATAAAAAGAGTACTCACCTGAAAAAAAAGAAAAACTATTTGAACTATTTTAGCAACAAAACTAATTAGAATGAAAAACAAATAACTGAAATACGAGACACTTTAATTGAGTCAATCTTTCTAGTAAATTGGTTTATATTTTCATTTGAAAAAGACCAGTTGAAATACAGGAATGAAAAACAAATTCCCGCAAAATACTAATTTATTGATAATCTCATAAACAAATTCAATCTGGTTTATTTAATAAGACATGAATTTTAGAGAAAAACTGTAAATTCTAACATTGAATGGTGACATTTAATAGATACATAGAGACTTTACGTGACATTCATCGCACGAGTCATGCAATAAACTGAATTTTATTGAAAATCGGAGTGAACATGTGGTCATGAATAGTTATAAGCAATGAATGGGGCTCGAAGGACAAGATAAGACATTTATAACACCATGAATGACATTCTTGTTAAAGGAACTTTTTAAAATAGCTGACGCAAATATAAAGTATTTTGCATTGAAAAAATGTGTAAATAAATTGCTTTTAATTATTAAATTATTGATCGTTAATAAATACTAATCTGCTGACTAATTGCTACAACCTATTGCGGCAATTGCTATTGTGACTTATTCACTGAAACGCATTAGTAATAATAATAATAAAAATAATAGCAAATAAAAAAAAATTTGCATTTTAACGAACACAAAGAAGTTGAATGGAAATGCCTAAGAAGTTTAAGCTAATTGGGTACAATTTGCAATTCGTTCAATTAATCTTTATTTCTAATACAATGCAATGATACTTCATTATTCAAGTATTTTAATTACTTATTCAGAGTAGCTGCTTCGAAAGAGGAAAAAAATTGCCGATTATTCATCGGCTTTTTTCAGTTCAGAATAATTATAAATTAAATTCCATTACACTGCAAAATTAAAAAATTTAAACTTTTATGGTTTGAGCCGTTCAAAGATTTCTGATTATGAAATATAAATCCACGTTACAATTTTTATAGCTGTGAATTTAAAGTTATCCTTTCGCTATACTGCGATTAATTAAAAGTAAAAAAAAATGTTGCTGCTCCAGTTGAGTGCAAAATTAAACACAAAAGATCCCCTTTTCAGAAAACAAATTGATAAACAAAATATCCTTCCTTCCAACTCAATACACATGTTCAAAAAGAACGAAGTGCTTCTTATAGTTTCGAAAAATATAAATATTAACATTTCTTTTCTTCAACTAAATGAAAATCTGAAAATTAAAAAAAATTGCAATTAAAAAACAAAACGAAAATCAACATTTTCTTCCTCCTAACTCGATGAATATCTTAAAAATAAAAAATTTTCCTACTTTAATTAAAAAAGAACTGAAAATAAAAATTTCCTCCCTAAGAACTTTATAAAATTGTTTTAAAAAAATTAAACTCCTTCAATTTAGATAATAGATTACAAATAAATAGGTTCTCGCCTTCAAATCGATAAAAATACAGAAAAAGGACCTCTTCCAACTGAAAAATAAATAACAAAAATTTCGTTTTTTCCAACTCTCAAAAATCTTCAAAATAATAAATTCTCTTCCTATGAAGAAAAAATGAAAACAGAAAAAATGTAAAACAAAAACATCTCCCCTTTCCTATAAAATTATAATGGTGAAATTTGAATGTTAGTTTTATACCTCAATTTTCTTAGTTATATCGATTTAATATAAGGTGATTCCAAATTAATAATTGTTCCATTGATTATAATTTCAATTTGTCGTCCTGAAATTTAATCTATTCACGAATTTCTGTTTTTAAGAATTCAATTTCGAATTGTTGAATTTTTAATATTTGATTTATAATTTTTCATTTTAAACAAATAATCAAATATTGCTTGATATTAAAAACTTTCCTTTTTTGAATCACAAAATTTCGAATTAAATGGATTGGAAATGCAATATTTTAGATTCAGACAATATTTCAATAGGAAATGGAATTAAATAAAACCCGTCAATTATGAATCTTTTCATTTCAAATCATTAAAAAATTTAAAATCATTTATAAATTTACAATGTGACGTTTAAACATGATTAATTACAATTATTATAAAATTTTAAATATTGAATTGAGAGTTTATTTAAAAAAATCAATAACTAACTTATATTTACGGTAAATAAACTTGAAACGACTTTACCCAACATTTTCATATTTAAACTGTTTTAATTTTGAACTGTTTAAACCGTTAAAACTGTCTTTTGAAATTATTTACATTGAAAATGTTGCTTTAAAAATGAAGACGAGAAATGAGAAACATTTTATCTAAAAAAAAATTAGAATTGTGCATTGTGAACAGAATGATTTCAGGATTAAACAAGTTATAAATTGAAAACGAAGAAAACCATTAGTGATTTCTCGAGACTGATTTTTAATTCTTTGTATTTGAAAATTCACAAATGGGGAATAATAATTATTTTCAGAAACAAATGACATTAGCTGGAAAAAAATTCTTTTTTTTTATCTTAATATCAAGTAAACTCAATTCATTTTCAAATACAGTACGTGAAGAATACATTTTATGAGTAACTTCATTTTTATAAGCAAATTTTACAGGCAATGATTCTGATGTGCCATTTGAGCCCAGAAAAACGATTTTCTTTTCTTTGATTGTTCAAATTTATCACAAAAGTATCATCTAGAAACGGAAAATTGACGAAAATTAAGATTTTTTTGCCATAAGCAAATTTTCTAAAAATATACTCGAATTTGACATTTCCAAGTAGAAAAATGATTTTTCTTCGAGTTAAAATAATGTTTGATTTTTAAAAATAAATTTTTTTTCGTTGTTTGTTTAATGAAAAACTGAGTAAATACAAAAAATAAAAAAACCGATCTCGAAGAATACCTGGGGAAATTATTAAGCTGCCCAGTTTGCAAATATTTTTACAAGACGTTGCAACATTAAAACAAATTCAGTCTTTTGTTAAAACTTGTACAAAAATTTTTAATCTTAACAAAAAAATACAATAAAATATGTGTACTAAAAATTATGTTGTAAATTCTTTTAGCTTATAGACGAAAAATAAAAATAAAAAATAAAAATATTGCATGATTGTCAAGAACTTTTTCTATCATAATAAATCATCAAAAAAGCCAAAATTTCAGTTATACAACATTTTTTACATGAAAATCGTACCTAAATGTTCACTGTCTACCAGACGCAATTTTAAAGCAGATGCAACTATTTTTACAGAAAAATAAAAAAAGCTAAAAACTATTTTTATTGGAAGCTATAAATAAATACAATAAATCACAATAATAATTGCAAGAATGTAAAAGTTTTAGGTACATTTTGGTTTACGAAAAAGCCTTAAAGTTCAACCATAAAAGCTTTATTTATAATAGCAATAATTTACACATCTCAATTTAAAATGATCTTAGGGAAATATTCCAAACATGATTAACATGGAATTTTAAATGGACCACTATAATCTGTTAGGCTAATAATTACATTAATGAAATGTAAACAATTGTTTTGAATTTGGTTCTATTATTTTTCAAGTATTTCAAGACTTTTAACGGATTTTAAAGGATTTTGATGGTATTTGGAAGATTTCAAGCCTTTTTGGGATTAATCTAAAAATCTGTACTCCCTCCTTCACATTACTCTTTTAATCACCGACTGAGTCACGCTTACCCCGAAATGGAAATCGGTTAATGGTATATTAATAATAATAATAAAAATAATAATGATCGAGAAATCCCGTTTTCGTAAATAATCCGACTGATAACAAGGAGCTCGTTGCTGAGAATTTTACGTGAGACATTTATTGGATCAAAATGCAAAACGCCAAAGTAAATAAAGAGATACACATAAACCTTGATTTTGCGATAATCGTGACCAATTATGGGGATCTGAAATTACACATTCCACGAAGGTTGTTAAAATTACGGTTTATGCGGGTCGTGAATGTTCATTAATCCCTTCAAATAGAAAAATCTTGAGTAAAACAATCGTGCGACATCGGTCTCGCTCATTACCGTCGCGCCCTCATGTCGGCACATTAATTGATTTTATTAATTAAATACCACGCAGAATCCATGGTTCATTGCAGGTTTAATTACCACCTTCGAAACTGTCGCGGATTTTTATTACTGGTCGATAATTAAATCGAACTGTGGACTTCCGTTGATATTCTCAGATCTATTTCTGACCATTTTTATTTTTTAGTGCACTAGCATAGGGGTTTTAGTATATAGTAATTTTTGGATTTCTGGGGAAATATTTTTTATAAAACAAAATACATGTTTTAAATAACTATCTATTTGTTATTAGTTTTTAAACACTTAAATTCAAGATGAAAATATGTTCTGAAATCTGAGAGCAAGTGTATGAGTATCATTGGTTTGCTTTAAAGTTAGGTAAATATAATATTCTCAAAATACTTTTAAAAAATTGAAAAGATTTTAAAAAGTTTTAGATATATCAAAAAAGGAATATATAATATTTAGAAGCTTTCATTGTTATTTTTTTTTAATTTACAGGAATGTACAAAATATTAGGAAAAATTCAAGTGAGGTTAAAAAATATTCAAAAGTTTTGGAATTTTGGAAGGAAATGATAAATATATTTGACAAATTTTCAAAAATATTTTGAAATAATTATATTTTTTTAACAAATATTTTGCTGGAATTAAACTTTCATTATAAATAATTATTTTCAACTGTCCTATAAATCTTAAGCAAATTGATGTGTTCTTTTGAAACCTTTTAAAGTTTATAACAAGCTTCTAAATGGTTTTCCGAAATTTTCAAAAATCTACATTTTATTGGAAATTTTTCTTAACTTTTCAAAACCTTCTAAATTTTTCTCGAAATTACATGAATATTTTGTTAAATTTTGTAATCTTGCAAAATTTTTAAAAATTCACATTAAGAAAGCTGTCGTTCAAAAAATGTTGTCTCTGGGAAAAATAGTTTTCTATTATTTTAAGAATCAAAATAATACTAGTGATGCTGTTATTTTAAACGAGAAATATAATTTTTGATGAAGAAACGTTAAAACTGAAATGGAAAAAATATCAATTTTATCAGTGTTTTCGGCAATCGAATTTTTTCACGCTATCGCTTCTTAGTAATTTATATAAAATTTTAAACAACAATTTTTATTTTCACAAGTTTTTTGTTATTTTTTAATCTTTTAGAAACTTTTAAATCTA
The DNA here is from genome assembly GCF_010883055.1 of Belonocnema kinseyi. NCBI lineage: Eukaryota > Metazoa > Arthropoda > Insecta > Hymenoptera > Cynipidae > Belonocnema > Belonocnema kinseyi. The sequence continues at coordinate 52,001,352 of NC_046660.1, forward strand.
TTCTTGTTCGAAACTTTAGAAAATAATTTTAAATTTTTTGAAATCTGTTAAAAATGACTAAGAATTAGATTTCTGAACGAAAAATAATGTGAAAGTTTCCCATGGTATTCAAAAAATTGGATTATTCTCCGGAAACCATTCAAAACTCTTAAAAATTATTTTTGAAATCTTAAAAAATATATGTTAATAAAAAGGTCAATTCAAAGATATTTGTAAATTGGCTCAAAACTTCTGAACCTTTCAAATTAATTCGAATTTATTCTAAAATCTTCCGCATTTATTTTCGACAAGTTCGGCAATCTTTCAAAATGTTCTTAAGCTTATTTCAAACTCCAAGATATCTCTTGAAATAAATCGATTTTTTCTAAAACTTTTTGTTCTTCGAAAATTCAAAAATTTTTTTTTAATCTTTTAAATTCTTTTTAGAAATTTGAGGAAATAATGTTTAATTTTTTAAAATGTTTTTAAAATTTTACAAAATTTCCGAAAAAATGCGAGTCAGTTTTTAAAATATTTAGAACTTTTTGATGTTTGAAAAAATTTCAAAATATTTCATTAATTTTTTGTACTTGTTTTTGACAATCTTGAGAATTTTTCATGATGCTTAAAAATATTTTAAATTAATCTCTTAAAATTAACTTAAAAAATAAATAATCACTTTGAATATTCACAGCAATCTTATAGAAATTGTTGCATTATTAGGATTAAAATTTCAAATGATATTTGAAATTTTTTAAAGAATTCTAAATATCTTTTGGAACAATCTAAGATTGCAGATATATCAAAACAGTTTCTTGAAAATTTCTAAAAAAATGTTTTCTATTTTGCAGGGTTCTACAACATTCTGGGAAAAATTTCCATCAATAACGTTTAGAAACATTCAACAATAAATTGTATCATGGAATAGAAGTACTTATTTCGAAAGCTCAACTTAATCAATTGATTTTGCAGAAAATTCGGAACCTTATTAATAAATGAATACAAATAATTTTATTTAATATGATCAAGGGGTTCTGACTAGAATCCTAATGTTAATTTAAAAACGTTTCGTCAAAAAGTTTAGAACAGAATTATTGCCTTTTTTATTAAACAACAATTTACGATTTAATTTTTCGCTTTCAAAAATAATTTTTTAGAATTAAAATTCCTCATTTGAAAATTGCAATTTACAAAATCCTATAAAATTAAAAAACACACAAAAAGCCTTTTAAAGTCATATCCATGCAGTATGCAATAATACCTGATGAGAATGTGTTTCTTAAAGAAGTTTTCGTTAAAGAGCTTTAACAAAAGAGACTTCACAATCACCAAATTACAGTTGTCGATGCCCTGACTCTTAGTTTTTTTAATTTCCTTGTAAAAATGTGGGGGGGGGGGGGGGAAAAAGACTGAGTGTGTAGCGTAAGGTAAATACATTGCAGAACGCGAAGCGTGAAGAACCAATTGACGCGCTCAAAATCACCACCGAAGCGAGTCGTGCTCCAATAAGAAATAAGGACAATTTTAAATATAAATTCTCCTTCTACTCATTCATTATTCATCCTTAAAAAGAATTTAAGTCATACCTAGAAATGAAATTGAATCTTCAGCTTGAAATAAATTCTCGAATTTCAAAAGCCTTTAGAAATTGCAGATTTATTACCACCTAACGAGCACTACTGATTTTCTTTTTTTTTTAAGCATTCACTATCGAGGACGATTTACACTTGCATTCATGTACTTATATACTCTTTGTGTGCACAACGGCCTGTAATCCCTGTACATCGCTACTGCGGTAAATTACCTCTCGTGTCTTCGAAAAAGATGTAAGGAGATCAGGTCTCGGCTCAGTAAAAGATTAGGGTGAATAAAAAAAAAAGATTATGGGCGTGAAGTAGCGAGATTTTTAACTTTTGACATGCTAAAGCACTTATATGATATCAGAAGGCTATACAAGCTTGTTCGCGCAACATTGTCCTAACTGCGTTTCCGATAGGCGGCATCCCTGTGGTTCAGAATTGATTTTTTGCGACCATATCAGTCCGCAGATCAAAATTTTAGCCGGATTTAAACTTTGGTTTAAATGAATATTCTGGTCCCAAAATGTGTACAAAGATTTTTTATATCGTAGAATACGAATCTATAGTCAAAGCTTGAAAATCCTCAATGGCTTATTCTATATGGCGACTCACAATTGAAAAATGGTAAATTTGATCAATTTTTGTGAAACTTTGTATCTGGAGGATTTTTGGGGTGAGGAAAACGACTCCGTATTCAAAATTTTAAAATTCAAAATCCGTGGTCGAAATATCTCTAACGAATTCAGGAAGCAGAAGCAAAACTATTTACGAAATTGTTAGTTGTTTATATTATATCGGTTTATTAGCATTCTTAAATTTTTCACGGTTTCAAATTTTACCTTGAATTTAACGATCCCAAGAACCCGTAGAAATAAGTTAACTAGAAAATGGTCCAAGTTTTAGGATTTCTTGACATGTTCAAGCCGCCATTATGAATCAGCCATTTTGAATTTGGTCATTTAGAGCACGGAGTCGCATTCTACGACCGTAAAAACCCCTGGTCACGAAGTTTTCTGAAAATTGAAACAACGTAAGATACATATATTTCACACCAAATGTCGTCAATGTTCATTGGGCACGACCAAAATTGACGCCACGCGTTTTGACATTTTTTCAAATCTTTATAAACAATTTTAAAACGTTTGAAGTCCCGTGAAATTTGTTTATATCTTATAAATTGTTTTCAAATTCCTTTAAATTTACGAAACCCCTTTAATACCCACTGATATCTTTCAAAATTCGTGAAAATTCTTCAATACTCTTTAAATATTTTAAAATCTCGTGGATTCTTTTGGAAATTATTCAACTTTTTAAAAAAATTTTAAATAATTTAAATGTTTCTCGAAATTGAACGAATTTTATGCATATTTTACAAATTCTCTTGAAGCTTAGAAAATAATGATTGATCGTTTAAGTAAAATGAATAAATCTCTTAAAATATACTAAAATTTTTGAAAAACAATACAAATTTCTCGAAATCTCCTCAAATCCTTTTTGATCATTGAAAGTTCTTTGAAATTCCTTTATGTCCTTTGAAATCTTACAAAATTCTTTAAAATCCATGGATTTAATTTCAAGTGTTTTGAAATGGCTTAAAATCCCTGAAATTATCGAATACTCCCCAAATATTTTAAAATCTGTTTAAAAGCCTGAAAATCCTCTTTAATTTCTTTGAATTTTCTGAAATCCAGTGGAATATTTTGAAATCTCATAATAATTCCTTTAAATTCCTTGAATTTTTTGAAATCCTATAAAATCCTGCGCATATCCTTCAAAATTGGTAAAAATCCCTTGAAATTGTTTAAAAACCGAATAAAATGTAATTTCTTTAAATTTTTAAAATCTTTTGAAATACTTGAAATCACTCGACATCTTCAAAATCCTTCAAGATCTCTAAAAGTTCGTTAGAATTCTTTAAATTTCGTTAAATATTTTGAAATAGTAGAAGATCCCGTGCAATTTTTGATATCTTTTTAAAATTTACTGAAATCTTTAAAATTCGTGAGAATCTTTCCGAATACCTCGGAATATGTTTAAATCTATTAAAAAAATTTAATCCATTCAAATTCTTTTAACATTTTTTATAATATTAACTTATTCAGAAATCTTTAAAAAATTCTTTAACTTATCGGAAAGCCAGCAAAATCTTTCAATAACCGCAGACTGTGGTATGTTGTGAAATCCCCTAAAATCCCGTGAATTCATTTAAATTCTGTTAAATCCCTCAACATCCTTAAAAATTGATTAAAACCCTTTTAAATCTCATAAAATCTATAAATCTTGATAGATTTTTCTGCGATCTTTCAAAATTCGTGAAAATACTTTGTCTTCTCTCAATATCCCGTGAATTATTTTGGAAACTTTGCAAATATCTTACGATTATCTTACGTATTCCTCCAAAATCCGTAAATATACTTTGTGATGTTTTGAAATCTCTTCAACTTGTATTCAATTCCGCGAAATGATAGAGACTTAGTAAAATCTCTTGAAATTCGTGAAAATCCCTAGAAATCCTTTAAAATTTTTAAAAATTTATTAAATCTTTTGAAATCCCCTAAAATCTTTTAAAATCTTATCCTTCAAAATTTTTATTGGTATCTCTTGAAATCCTTTTAAATACCGTGATTTCGTTGAGAAATTTTTGGAAATACCTTAAAGTACTAAAAACTTTTTTTTGAAGTCCTAGGAATTTTATGGATATCGTTCAATTTCTCTTGAAATTCCGTTTAAAGCTATTGAACTTTGTAGAAATTATGAATCTCCTTCAATCATTGTGATAATCACGTGTATTTTTTTTAATTCTATAAAATATTTCGAAATTGTAAATATTAATTGGAATCTTCTAAATCTCTTTAAATCTCTTAGAAATTATCAACATCTTTAAAATCGCCTTAAAATCCATTGAACTCTTTAAAATCAGTAGTAATATTTTAGAACCTTTTGCTATCTCTTGGAATATATTAAAACCTTTAAAAACAATCATAATTTCTGAAAATTTCCTCAAATCTTTTATAATATTTGAAAAAAATGTTCAAATTTCATTAGCTCTTTTGAAATCTCTTAAAATCCCGTGAAATCATAAAGACACCGTTAAATCTTTCAAAATCCGTTAAAATTCCTTAAGGTCTTTGAAAATATTTTAAAATCTTATAAAAATTCCTTTAAATCTCCGAAATCTCATTAAAATCCTCCGAAAACCTTAAAAAATCGTGAAAATCCTTTCAAATTAGTAAAGCATCTTTATCATTTAAAAAATTTTTTTGAAATTTCTCTGAAAAATAATCAAAATTAAACAGTGAACCAAAAATAAAAAGTAAATTTATTGGACCACCCTAAATACAGCTTGACCCTCTAGTTCGAAACTTTGTGGACCCCACATTACTCGCAATTTCCTTCTAATAAATAACTCTGACTCTAGGTACTTACTTTCTCGTTTGGTTAGTAAATGCAGGTCAGTGTTGTACAAGGTACGAGGAAGATAGGTTTACTTATAAATAAATGTTCGTTTCGGGTTCGATGAGCATGAACGAGACAGCAGGGCCGTATAGTAGCGTAAAATAAGAGGGTGCTCTGTGTCAAGATGCTGGTATCCTTGGCAGGTAGACGCTGCCACTTAGTGGCAGAGAACGTTACACAAAGTGGCAGATGCCCGTTTAAAAGTCAGGGTACAGACGGGTTAAGTGCCTCGTTTCAGTACGTATATCCACCTATATGTCTACTCTCGATACACGATCCATGAGATATGTGTATGCGGGTATGCGTGCCAGTCAGACTCCTCTCAACATGGACCAAAAAAGGATTCTCTCAAGCTGAGATTAGACACGAAACGCGTCAAGCAACGGAATAAGTTCTCCTGATAAATAAAAAATCCAAAAGGCTAAACTGAGGTGGATGAAATTATCGTTTTTATTAGTGTTTTATACTTTTTTCCAACTCGTAACTCACAATTCACAACTCACAACTCTGGGCACTCAGGTAAGTGGTGGGAATGGAACTATTGACACTATTCGACACGATTTTAAAATGATTAAAAAAATTGTAATTTTTCGAAAAACAATGAGAATAAAGACCTTCTTTTCTCACAATTTTTAACTTTTACTTGAAAAATATTTTTGAACTTTTTCGCTAATTGAGTATAATAATATGTCCGCCATCCAACCTGTATTAATTGAAAAGAGCTTTTTAAAATTTTCAACCGCTTCCCCCCCCTCTCCCTTTTACTTCCGCTTTCCCCGCTATCTTACTCAATTTGTGTAGAATACATTTTTTATTTTAAATTTATTTAGGGGTCATCAAAAAGTAACGTTAGATTATTTTTTTGGGAAGGTGCGGGGAGGGATTATAATACTATTATTTTTGAATAAATTAAAAGACCAGTTTAAACAAGAAGTTCAGTTGCCATCAAAAAAGATTAACCCTGAAAAAAATGAAATTGTCGATATGTTAACCAAGAAAAGATTTTCATTTTTAATAAAAAAATATTCAATTTGACCAAAAAAGACGAATTTGAAATAAAATAGTGAAATCCTTAACCAAAACGTATCACTTTTTGAAATAAGATGAATTTTCCACAAAACATTTAAATTCTTAAGCTCACAACTCACAACTCATAACTCACAATTAGGGACCGAAAAAACGGTATTTTGAAATTTAGAGCGTCATATTCTTACTGGCATATTCTAATCAAATGGAGAAAATATTTTTAAAATGACAATATTATTGGGGTAGGAGAAATGCGCAAAGGAAAATGTGCCTTGCTCTGTTCAATAATTTCTTTTAATTTTTCGTGACACGTGCTTTCAGATCAGTTCCTTTTTTTGTTATTTTAGGCATTGATTGTTTCGCATTAAAGAAAAGTGATAGGTACAACATACAAATAATGAAATAACTTTCACCATATAGATCAGAATATATTTTCTTAAGGTAAGAGGACCACCATTTTACATGAAGAATATATTCTTGGCGCCTATTTGAGTTGCAAATATTCTTCAACTTAGTGAGAAATTCTTAAAATTAGAATATCATTTTTTCAGTGACTGGTTAACGCTATTTTGAAATGATTTGAATATTTTTCTAATTTTTTGAAAAAAAATGACAATAAAGTACCTTTTTTCTAACAATTGTTTGCTAATGCTGCTATTTTTTCACTTTTCCTTGAGAAATATTCTTGAACTATTTCGCTAATATACTCAAATAATATGTATATAATATGTATATAATATATATATAATAATGCAA
>NC_046660.1:52008248-52035386 GCF_010883055.1 Belonocnema kinseyi
ATTGAATTTCTAAGCCAAAAAACAATACTTTTCAAAGATACAGTTGAATGTTCAACCAAATAGTTAAATTTGCAGTTGAACTTTTAATTTAGAAAATTAATATTGAACAACAGAAAACAATATTCAACAAAGCAGTTTAATTGATAACTAGAATGGTAAATTAAAAACTAAAATGATAAATATTCAACCAAGAAAATTAATTCTCTATTAAAAAATACGATTTCTCATCAAAATACATACCTTTTTCTAATAGTTAAATTTTAAATAATGAAGATTAATTTTCTATCAGGGAAAACAAAAGTTTAAAACTTATAATTTTCTAATTAAATAGTTGATTTCTCAACGAAGATAGTTAATTTTCAAACAAAAAAGATAAATTTTTACAACTCACAGTAATTTAAAACTAAATCATTTCAACAATCAATGTGGTGTTATTAAAATTTTATCTAATTAATATTTGGTGTTTATTTATTTTGTTTTTAAAATTTGTTAACTAAACAGTCGATTTTTTCAGGAAAAATGCTTAATTTTTAAGAAAAATAGAGTCGTTTAGTTTTCATTAATCAAATTTACAATTTAATTCTGTACCAAATAGTTTAATATAAAAGCAAATTGTTGAACTTTTAAGCCAAAGATACAAATTTTATACAAAAAAGATCAATTTTAAGCCCAAGAATATGAATTTCTGACAAAAAGTTAATATACAACCAATAAATTGAATTTTCAAACAGCCAAATTTTTTGCCTGTAAACAGAGTAATTAAATTTTCAACCAAAAATAATTAATTTTTTTTTTGCTCAGAAGTACAGTTCGGACAATGCTTTAGGCCTTGTAATATTATATATGATGAAACTTACGCTCTATCGCAACTGTCACAAATCCAGATAAAATGCAAATGTTTACCTGAAACAGAAAAAATAGTTTTAATTAGCAAAGATGCAGACATACAAAGAATAATTTGAAACAAAAGAGTTCAAAAATTTTACAAGAAAATACATGCAGGTTGAACTAAATAGTTGAATTTTCAACTAAAAAGGTCAATTAAAAAAAATTATTTAAAAAAAGTTTAATATTCTTGAAAAATCATTAATCTTTACTAAAAATGGGTTTTCTAACAAAGGCCTACAACTTGCAACTAGATAGTTGACTTTTTACTTAAGAATATAAATTATTAACGAAATTGATCATTTTTGAAGAAAATAATTAAATTTTTAAACAAATTGTAGAATTTTTATTCCAAAAAGAATTACCTTCGAATCAAGGAAAGTTACATTTTTGTATGGTGTTCTATTAATTTAATTTACATTTGAGAAAAAAAAGAGAAAAAGGGCCAGTTCCTGGAAAAAGGGGAGAAAGAAGAATTCTTAAAAATAGGGGAAAGAGTGTAAAGTGTGAGGCGTAAAAGAGATTTTGAAACTACTGAAGTTATTGCAGTATTTGACTGCACTTTTGTGCGGCCCTTTTTCGGAAATTTCTCAATTTTCGGACACAGAAACAGAAATTTTCATGTAATTAAACATTAATTTATATTAAATTTAATGGACCAAAATAAAGACCCAAAATAGCAGATGTAACCTATACAGCCAAGAGGGCATCATTCGACGTAAACAGCGGACTCATCACTTAATTGAAATCAGGATTAATTTATTAATTTTGTGCAGCTGCTGAACAAATGTAAAATGTTCTAATGTACCTTTTCAGAAGTTCAGTTACGAATCAAATGATCGCAGTATCTTGTAAATATTTTATTGCAAAAATAATACGCTCATCAACCAAGCGTTTATTTGCAATTTCAACCCTTTTTCAGTTTCTTTGTTTGTTACATCGTTACGATTCTATACAACGTTTTACAGTGCATTGCCGCCCATGACCACAATCACCATGCTTTGTCCGCTTCGAACGCGATCGAAAAGCGAGGAGTGCGCAGTTGCTAACTGCGCACTTCTTTCAGTCACAATAATATATTTCTATCAATATTTAGGAGTTTTAAGAAACTATTCTTAATTTTCAGGCAAATTTTTTGATTTTTAATTAAAATTTAGTAAGTTTATTATAAAAGTTGTTGAATTTTGTTAGTATCCCAAATTTGTCGGAATTTTTCGAACATTTCTAAGAGGGAGGCAGCTCACGAAATGTTACATTATTTCGTCACTTTACTTCCAATGCTCCTCCCCTTATGTTACAAAATTATTTTTTGGCGAACCCCCCCCCCCCCCTCCTCCTCCAATTGTTGACGTAGTTTATGGACATCCTTTTATCTAGGTTTTTACACATTTATATATACGGACGTATGGACACACTTACAGACTTTTATCTATTTATGCGTATACTTACGTATGTTAGCTATGTACATAAATACACAAGGTAATAGCAAACATGGTGAAACGCGTATAAATGTAGCTATGGTCATAGGATCAGGTACATATACGTGGAGCTAGTTTTGCAGCCGACGACATTGTCGGAAAGACGTTTCAATTTAAAAGCGCCCGATCGAATAAACATTCGATCTAATGGCCGCGAAGGATCGATAAATCCCCTGATTCCAGGCATCCCCCAGGTGTGTGCGTCTTTCTCCGTGCCTTTATCTACATCGTTTCCTATCTCTCTTTCTCTCGTGTTCACGATAGGCCGATTATACGGATTCGTTCGGACCTACCGTCTCTACTTTTCTCGGCGTCTTTCATTCTCCGCGAGGTCCATTCGCGGAAACGACCGCCAAAGGTGAGTATCGACGGCGAATAGAGATGTCGCGAAGGCGAATGGCGCGTCTCGAGAACTGTTCTCCAATCCGATATCATTGAGTTTGTGCGGAATAAGGGCTCTATGAGTCGGTCTGTCTCTACTCTCAACGAGCATCGAAAATACATATTTATGAAATGTGACGAGATTTTCTCAACTCAATTTGTTATTGAAATAACGGGTTCGATCTTGATTCAGGAAATATAAATCTGATCTGTAAGGTGGGGGCTGAAATTTCCGTTTTCTTGAGTAGTGCGAAAAGATGATTTTTTCACAGCTGTGCAGAAAGTGCACCCTTCCGTACCAGTGCGGAAAGTTCACCCTTCCGCACCAGTACGGAAAGTTCATCCTTCCGCACCAGTACGGAAAGGTAATCCTTTTGCACCAGTATGGAAATATTACTTTTTTCCCTCGTTTTCATCGTACCTTCAATTTGATGGCCAAGAAGGACCGACAAACCATTATGCGGATTGGTTCGGAAATACCGACATTACTTTTCACGGCCTCTTTCATTTCCTACGAGGTCCATTCGTGGAAGCGACCACCAAAGGTGAGTATCAAATTCGAATAGAGATGCTCTGAAGGCGGATGGCGAACTCTTTTCCAATACACTATCATCGAGACTGTGTGGAATAAGGTTTCAATGAGTCGGTCTGTTTGCTCTGAACGATTATCGAAAATACATGTTTATGAAATGGGAGAAGATTTCCTTAAATAAATCTGTTATCAAAATTAGGGGCTTGATCTGGGTATAGAAATAAAATGCTGTTCTTTAACGTAGAAGCGAAAGGTCGCTAATTCTCGAGCAGTGCGGCAAGATGATTTTTCCCCACCAGTACGGAAATGTCACTTCCGCCCCAGTACAGAAAGGTGACTTCCGCCTCAGTACGAAAAGGTGACTTTTCCGCAATCACTCTTATCGTATCTTTGATCTAATCGCCGAGAAGTATTGATACATTATTTAAAGGATCCGGTCAAAAATACCGTCTCCAATTTTCTCGGTTCAATATCATTGAGATTTTACTGGTGCGAAAATATTACCAAGCTTTACATATTTTTCTTTTATTCTTCTATTTCTCTATACTTAAACTATTTTGTTATAATTTGTTTTTTTACTGAAATTTAATATGATTAATCATTCAATGTTCTGGTAAAATTGGACTGTTTTTAGTTGAAGATTCAACTATTTATTTCAAAATTCACGCATCGCGTTCAAAAATCGTCTTTCTTAATAAAAAAATAATTTTTTGAATAGAAGATTTAACTAAATGGTCGAAAAACTATTTGGTTACAAATTTAATTTTCTGTTGAGTATTCAACTAATTTCTAAAAAAAAAAACATTTTTTTGGTCCGTTGAAAATTAATGTTTTAAAATGAAAATTCAACTATTCAATTTTTGACTAAAAAATTATCGCGTTTAGTTAAAAATTTAACTAATATTCGTTTCTTCAATTTAAAAATTCATTTTCCGAAATGAAAATTTAAATCTGCCATTTTCGGCTTAATACTTATATTTTTTTGGTGAATCTTCAACTTTTGCACTTTTCAAAAGAAATTCAGAATTTTTGTTTAAAAATTAAACTATTTGGTTAAAACTTGAATTACTTTAGTAACAAATTAGTTTTTTTGTTCAATTATCAAACTGTTTTAATTTAAAGTCGCTTTTCTGTTTGAAACTTATATTTTTTACTATTCCATTTATGTATAAAATTTGATTTTTTTCGTTAAAAATTTATATTTTTGGTTAACAATTCATATTTTCTGTTTAAAATTCTTTTTTTTTTTGTTGAAAATGAATTTTTGTATCGAAAATTCTACTGCGCTGTTGAATGCTAGACTGCTTGTTTAAAAATTAAACTTATTGGTTAAATATTGAACTAATTAGTTAGAAAATTGCTTTCTTGAGTTAAAATTAATTTTCTAAAATAAAAATAAACCTATTCTACTTCTGGCTGAAAATTTTCGTTTCATGTCTAATATTTAACTGTTATATTTTTGCCAGAGAATTAATTTTTTGTGGTTGAAAATTTAACCATCTGGTTTGAAATTTACATCACTTTTGTGAAATTCATTTTCTAGGTCAATCATTAAACTATTTTCATATGAAATCATTTTTTTTTTGTTTAAACTCAATTTTTCCAAATATTTTATTTTTGGTTCAGCTTTGATTATTTTGAGTTAAATATATAACTATTTGGGTAAATATTGAATTACTTTATTAAAAATTCAGTTTATTAATTAACGATCAAACTATTTGATTAAAAAACTTGATTTTTAGCTGGAAATGAATTCTGTAAAATATTATTTTTATGGTGGAAATTTAACTGGTTTAGTTAAAATTCAAATATTTGATTATAAATTTATGTATTTTTTTGAAAATTCGAGTTTTCTTGCAGAAAATTAGTTTTGTTTGTTAAAAATTCAACTCTTCGATTGAAATTTGAGCTACTTTGTTAAAAATTCATTTTAATAGCTAAAGATTCATAGTTTTCTTTGAAAACTTCCCAATATTCTTGAAACTTCGTTGCTTGTTTAGAAATTAAGTGTTTTAACTGAAAATGTAACTATTCGGCTTTTGGGTAAAAGTTGATATTTTTAGTTGTGATTACCTTTTTATTTTTAATCCATCTGTTTGTTTAAAAAATAATCTTTTTTATTTAAAAATTACACTTTACGTTGAAAATATATCTATTCTGCCTTAAAAGTGAACTCTTATTTAAAAAATTTGACTTTCCAGCTAGACAACTCAACTCGTTAGCTAAAAAGTCTTCTCTTGTGATAAAAATTCGATTTCTTAACAATAAAATTTGACTCTATTTTTAAAATACAATATATTTCGACTTGGAACCCAAAGAGTTTCATGTAGAATTGAATACGATACCTATAATAATTAATACTATTTGCAAGAATTAATTTCCCTATTATTGATCTATTTTTGTGACGACTCACCCTATTTTTCCCCTGTGGCAGAGTATTTTAGACTGTGAAGTCTGTATTATTTTTTTGCACTGGTTAAAAATTATAACTTTTTCGCATCGTATACATTTTTTAGTAAACTTTCCCAAATTATCTATATGCTGCATTTATTTAAAAAAAAACTATCGTATTCTGATACGTGTGAATTTTCAACACCCATTTTTGAAAAGTTTCTTTAAACGCAGTTAAGCTGTAGAAAGGTTTAAACACACACAAAAAAAAAAATAGCCGAGTGGTCAGAATGAACATCTAGAGTGTCAGGCTGACTATATTTAAGCTATAGATAAAGGAAAGCCCACCACCAGTTGAGTGTAAAAATTTGACGGTTAGCTTCCCTATCTCGGAGTATTAATTTGACTATCCTGACAGTGAGTTTAAATCACCTATCAATATTCAGATTAGAAAATTATGGTCTGTCTGACCTGTAAGAAAAAATTGTGGATAGTACATAGCACAATCTAGGAGATCAAACTGACTATCTAAATTTTGACACTCCAACTTTGACTCTCCATTTTCTTGTGTGAATCATAGCAGGATTTAAAAACGCAACAGGGCGTTAATTCTGCAACCGCAAAGGGACGACATTTCATGAATAACGTGATGAAGAGTCGATGAGGTGGTCTGTTAAAAAGTGAATGAAATAAAATGCTAAGAAAGGGAGCTAAGAGGAGCTAAAAACATCGTACATTGTGAAGTCACCAAGGATTCTTGGCAAAATCGACGCATGAGGCGACGAGAGAGATGAGAGAGGAGAGGAGAGAGAAAGGAAGAGAGACGGTAGACGGCAGGCAACCGGATGATGGACGACAACCAGAGGCTGGGGATGATCATCGCAAAAACGGAACACGATGTTGCTTGTACCTCGTAAGCTCTGAGCCGCTGCTACCGCTGACGCTGATGCGGACGGGTACTTCGTGTCCATCCACGAACGTCCGAATGTCCGTTCGTCTCTCACTCTTTCCTAAGTGGAAACGTGACGGATCCTTGTCGGGATCAGCTCGCAGATCTCGATTGATATCCATCTTGATCTGCCCTTGTAGTGTAATTCCTTCTTCTATCTAACGAGCATCGAGCCTTTTTCAAACCTTTTGTAATTAGTATTTTTAGAATTGTTTCTTTTTTCAATACTACTTTATATGAATGCTCTGTCTTACTCTTGGCAACCATAACTACTTGAAAGCTGTATGAGGTGAGGTACGAGACTCTTTTATGAAAGTCATAACCATGATTGGAATACAACTTTATTAAGCGTAAGCTATCGCCACTTTGTGTAGCCATTTTTGGATCAGTCAAGGTATGAATGAAAAAAGAAAATTTTAAACCAAAGAGTTGCATTTACAACCAAATGATTGGAATCTGAAGGAAAAAATACGAAGCTATAATGAAGCATTTTAATTTTCAAGGCGAAGCGAAATTTTTGTTAGAAGAGAGTTGAATTTTTAATTTGAAAGGACAAATGTACTCTCCAAAAAGGCGAATATTTAAAGTTAATCAATTAACAGTAAAAGTTCTATCACCTTATATTATTTATTTATCGCAGGCTGTATTCTTTTTCTTTTTACACATTTTTCCCTAATTTTTGGTTGAAAGTTAATGCTTTCTAGTTGTAGAGTCTATTATTTTGCTTCCCAGAAAATTCAATTTTTCTAGGTGGAAATTTATTATCTAGTTGAAAGTTTGATTTTTTGTTGAAAATTCAACAATGTTATTGAAGTCAACTTTTTGGTTGAAAATAAACAGTTTTCTTGAAAATTCTTCTTTTCGGTGTAAAAATATAATAACTTGAAAGACATTTTTTCTTTTTTGATTAAGAAATATGTTTTATTTCAAAATTAAATTCTTTTGTTAAAAATGTATCTTCGTTGGTATAAGTTTGTTCTATTCTGGTTAAAAATGGACCTTTTTGGAAGAGATTAAATCTGTTTTGGTTGAGGATTCAGTATTTTTGTTTACCATTTTTTACTTTTGGCTTGAAAATGTAACAATTTGTTTATCATTTTTTTCTTTTCTGACTGAAAAATCTTTCATGTTTTTTTCGATTTGCAAGATGATTTATTTTTAGTAAAAACTTTATCTTTTCTGGGTATAAGTTTAACTTTAGGACTATAAATTAGTCTTTTCTTGTTAAACTCAACCATTTTTTATTACAAATTAATAACTCTTTTCGTTGGAAATTCAACCACTGAGTTGAAAACTAAACTATTTTCTTCAAAAAATAATTTTTTTTGGAGATTCATCGCTATTGTCAATATTAAACTATTTTGTTAGAAATTTGTTGTTCTCTATCATTGAAAGTTTTTTATTCAAAGTACAATACTTTTCTACTATTAATGTTAGGAATTTATAGCGTTTCAAATTTAATTTAATATTTAAGTTATTATAAGTTATATTTAAGTCAATTTTTTTATCTAGAATGTCTAGATTCTTATTTTTATTCAGAATTAATTTTTTTGTTTGTTAAAATTGGATTATTTCATAAAAAATGCGACTACTTTCATAAAAATTATACAATTTTATTGAAAAATCATCCTTTTTGGTTACAGAGTAAATGTTTTGTAAAAAATGGTTTTGTTTACTTAAAAATTTCATAATTTGGTTAAAAATTTAGGAAATTAAATTTTTCGGTTAAGAAATAAAAATTTAACTATTCCATTTTGGTTGAAAATGTATCTTTTATAAATTTACAATGCAAGTTTTGAAGAAAATTGACGTATTTTGTTAAAAATTTGACTTTTTGAGTAGAAATTTATTCTCTCTTTGTTGAAATTTCAACCTTCTTGTTCAAAGATTGAAATATTTTGCTCAAGTCATTTATTTTGTTCAAAAATGTAAATATTTTGTGGCATACTTATGCTTTTGTTAAAAAATTGTCTTTTTTGTTAAAAATTAAATTTTTTTGATTGAAAATTCTACTGTTTTGTTAGTTATATTTTTCTGGTAAGAAAGTAGCCTATTTTGATTATTTATTTAATTTGAATAAATATATAAATTTAAAAAATTTTATCATTAAAAAGTATATTTTTTAGGATTTTTTAGTTTTTTAATAATAAAAATTGGAAGTGTCATATAATTAATTATTTAACCGATGAGCATTTCTCCAAGTTAAGACTGCGCTTCAGGAGATTCGTACTTTATTTTCAAGACTTTTTACCTTAATATGTCAGAATAAAGCTATTTAAAGGCAAACTAAACAAGAAAAGTACCTATTTTAAATTTCATATCGACAAATTTGTTTAAATTTTGTGTTAGTAATTTTAAGTAGTAACGGTCGATTTGAGTAGGACACAATCATTAATTTAAAGAAGCGATCTTTATATGATTCATTAAACTTTTTTAAATCAAGAAAGTATAATTATTTTCCATTTGAATTTATATCCAAAAGTCAAGTGATAGTTTTACTAGTTCCAAGTAGTTATAGACGACAAGTGTGAGACAAAAAATTGTAAAGAAGGTTCTATTTTCTATGCTACGCTGTTTATTTTTTATAGCATATTAATACTATCCTGGTCTAAAAAGTTATTTTTCCTGAGTTGACGCCTGAAAAATTGTTTATTCTCGTGTAAAAGTGACACTTAATTTCTGGCATAATTGATAATAATAGTAGACTTTTAAAATAAATTGATTATTTTGAATTCTTATTAATACAATGCACAGTTAAATTAAAAATTTCAATTTAATCAATAATTTATTGACAATATTATGCATGATCTATGTTAGTGCTTAGAAAAGACTTCAAATGAAATAGTACTTTTTAAACGAAAAATGTTATGTCACTATTTTTTTGATCAAAATTATTATTTTTGATAAAAAAATCATTAGATTTACAATAATACTTACAATTTTTGAACAATAATAACGGAAATGGGTATTTTTAAACAGAAAATATTAGGTTTCAAAGAAGATTTACAAAATCTAGCAATAATCATATTTATTTTATATTCAATAACAAAATATTTCGTATTCATTAAATAATATTAATTAATGTTGCTTAAATCTTAGTTTTTCCAATACCAGAATAATTTTTATCAAAAAAGGAAGTAATATCTATTGTAAGTTTAAAAATCTAAACACAAATATAGGGATGAATTTAACAAATTAATCTTAATTTTATTATAAAACAGCGTAACTTAATGGGTGTTGAGACTTATCTTAATTTTTTTCAAACGAGAGAACATTCCAGGGTCCTAACAGAGGATTTTCTGCAGAAATAAATCCTCATTTAATGTTTTAAAAAATGTAAAAAAAAATGTTATGAGTGGCCATACTGTTTACGAATATAAATCTTTTACAGATAAATATATATGCACAATATTGCGATAATACTTTAGTGGATCAATTACCTATTGTATTTCATGATTGGAACATTAAATATACAAGAAAAGAAAAAAATCAGGAAGCTGGTAAATGATCTGTATTATATTTTTTTATTCTAGCTTGTCAAGGGTATCATTAGACACCTCTATCAATCAATAAATAATCGTTTCTGGTATTGCTCCTGGACGTGATAGAATACTAAATTCTTGATAATTACAATTTATTATTAGTGTTCTAAAATTAAAATAAGTTTATCAAGTAAATAATAGCTGTAACTATCAATATTCTACAAAATGTAATAACAGATTAAATTTCTGACGCATATTCTCATGTCTGATACCATAGTCCCAAAAATTAAACACTTTCCTAGTAACCGAAGCAATTGAAATTTTTAAGGCTTCTCAGTTGTTATAAATTTGCACTAATAGAAAAAATTATTTACAAAAAATTAATTCCAAAACGTCAAAAATAAAAAATGAAATGAACCTTCAACTTGAAACAATCGCGTTACCATCGCTGAGATGCCAATTTTGAAACTACATTTTTTGCAAATTTTCGATTATTAATCTGTTGGTTGTTCACTCTCGAAAAACGTAGTGTGAAATAAAAAGTCCTTTAACATTTATAAATAATAAAGAACAAACGTTTTGTTTCAATATATATTGTTCATGAAACTTTAAACTTTCATTTTAACGTATTAGGTCTACAAATTATTTCGGTACATTTATTTTGATTTCTTGCAAACTCAGAAAAATATTGGTTTGAATCAAATTTAGTTTACTCAGTGTATCTCACAGTAAATCTTTAAACACTGAAATTCATTTAGTATTCTCTGGAGTACTGAGTAATTTGAGTTACATGTTAAAAACCAAATCGCACAAGCACAGTTTATCATTGGCCTAACAAAACCTGTATACAGTAGTGTTTTACACTCAGAAAAATGTGTGTTTGAATCAAATAAACATTTGTTAAAGCTATATTTAAACTAGAATTTGTTAGATTCAAACATAATTTGTTTGAAATAATCATTGACGTGTTTAAAAAAAAAAGTTTTGTTTAAATAAGACAAATATTTGTTCCAATTAATCAAATATTTGGTTAATCCAGTATCAAAGAAAGAATTCGAGTCAAACATTTTTCTGAATCCGTCACAACAAAGTAATGTTTCATTACGAACGAAGAAAGAACGTCAAAGGATTCTAAAGTAAAATCGAAAAATAATTGGTGTTTATTAAGCGGTAGGAATATTGAAACCAATTCACTTGTTGTTTAGTGTTAAGGTTGATCAAGAGATTGAACTTAATTGAATTTAAAAATGATTTGGTAAAAAATGAACTGCAGCAAAATTGTAATCTTATATCGTACTGTGGATGAACTTAATATTCTGATTTTTATTTTTTAAAGGATGTAAAGATATTAACATTTCTGTAGCTCTTTCAGAGACATGTTTAACATGTCTCGTGAGTGTTATTCTACGATCCAAGACTAGCCCCAAATGTTTGATGCTAAAGAGAGTTTTCATTTGAGTTTTCTTTTTCAAAGTTTCAATTTTGTTCGAGGTTATTTTGTTATAAATTTATTTTGCTCTTTAGTTATCTTCATTCTCTTGATCAATCTTAACCCTATACTGGTAAACTGAGCTGGCTCATACTCTAATGGTTAACTGGGGTTCTGCTACACCCCAAACTTGTACCGTGGCACAATGCTTTCTATGTGCAGTAAAGCAACTTTAATATAGCGCATTTTCTTTATTTTTTAGCGTAGAACACAATGATAATATTCTTTTAATTTTTCAAGAAATGTTGAATAATGTGGTAAATATAAAAAAAAACCTTAAAATTTCGCAAAATTGACTTTTTTTATAAAAAATAACGTAGTTTTTCAACAAATTGACCAATTTCAAAATATAAAACGGAATTTGAAAGAAAAATAATTGCGCATTAAGGCCATATAAGCCACTTTTGCTTTTTTTTTTAAATCCCAATTATTTGAACATCCGAAGTAGAGGAAATTAAAAAAATGTGACAAAGGGTAAACATCTTAAAAGTGCTAGTAAAATTGATCATTAAAAATTCAGATTTATTATAAATAATTAAAAATTGTTATAAAAATTGAAAAACAAGGAAATAATGATGAAAACATGTATGTTTAATCTAGAGAGGAGCAATTAGAGCACAGGACTGCAGTCAGGCTGCGCAATTGGTAGCGAGAAGCCATTTTGTGAAGAAAATTTGATCCTTATTACTTATTATGATTTTTTAACAGTTATATATATAAAGAAATTTATTTTCAAACTTTTAAATTACAAATTTGTGCTTAAAACGTCTAAATGAAATCGTTATAGTATCCGACTAAAATTTACTATTCCTCATTTTTTGCTATTTTTGTATTTAAAAAATTTTTTACACATAAAATTTTCAAATTCGTGCTTAAAACATCTATTTGAACTGACTTAACACAAAGATTGAAATTCATGTACCCACTCAATTCTAGAACGTAAATGGTAAACCGGGGTGCAGCACAACCCCACACAGTATTCACTGTCGCACAGAACTCACACCCAACACTAACGCGTTCGCTCATTGAGAGAGGCATACTGCCAAATAGTTAAAGTGAATTATGGTAAGGGTCCTAGACCAACCTGCACCTGCCCTTAGTCAGGAGCATACTTTAAACTTTGACTGGGGTGTCGTGGAACCCCGGTTTACCAGTCTAGGGTTAAAACTGATAAATTATCGAATTTCTATCAATATCCGTATTGCTCAATATGAAACAAGCATAGTGAAATTTTGTTTCAGTCATTTTGACTCGAATATTTTTCATCGTGAGTGTTTCCTAAATGATAATTTTGCATTTGAAGAGTGTATCTTCATGCACAAAATATGTACAATAGTCTAAACATTACTTGAAGAACTTACATTTTTCTTAATTGATAAAGAAATGTAATTAAAGATAAACGTCATCCGAAGACTGATTAAGTGTTCGAAACTTATGTCTGGCGCGGAGTCCTCCAATTAGAAAAGAGAAAAGGAGGCTCACGAAGTATACGTGTTCGATGTACCCTTCCTGAGAACGTAAAAAGTGCTACCAGGCAGCAACGAAGGAAGGCTAGGAAGGTAGATTGGTACTTATGGCTGGGAGGGATCGTCGAGCGAGTACATTGGTATCGCCGTATATGGACGCTGGTGTTCCGAGGACGTCTCGCGGAACGGCTTCATTACCAGCGGGACAAAGTGCTAATTACCGTCGGTCGTTAAGGAGCACTAAATTGTCAAGAGAATACCTATATAGACCGACACCTACCCTGCCGTCTTTACGCCACCTTTACGAAGCGCGAGGCCCACATTCGCAAATCGACCTCAAACTCGTTTCGTTTCATCTTGCGACGTCGCGTCGCGTTTTGTCGTAAAATCCACAACGACCTGTCGCATAAAGAAATAATAATGGGACTTCAAGTTAGAGTAAATGCCAGTTCATCAATTTGATCTCTAAATTGGATCAAAATTATATGCCAGGTTTTTACATGGATTGAGGATTTTGTCATTTGGTCAGAACATTGGGCATTAGAATTGTCTGATTCAGTCCCCTTGAAATAAAAATCGTATTAAAAGGATGACTTTTCATGTGTTTTCTGGGCGAGAAATTAGGAAAGAAATTTTTTTTTAATCCCTTCAAAAGCTTATTAAATTTCGTGGCGATTGAGCTTTTCTTGAAGTATTTTTGATGAATAGGGGTCGAGAGAGCTTCTCAGAAAGCCCAATCTTTTGCCGGTTTTTTATTGATTTTCTAGACTTAATTCACACTTTCTACATTTCCTAGAAAACTGAATAGATAAAAATTGGAAATTCATTGAAATAAATTTTGAAATCTTCTTTTCAAAATGAGACAAAGGGCATAGAAAAAAAATTATTGGTTTTGGAACCATCATGCAAAATTTTGACTGATATTCGTCTTGGACAGCCTTCTATATTTTTCATGATATTTCGAGAACCAGTAAATGTTTCATAATGTTCTTGGAGTCATTTTTAAGGCGAGACTTCAGACTTAAACTTTGAAAATTAAAATTTTTTTGTTTCATCACTAAAGCGTGCCGCAAGTGCGAGTTAAAAATAGAAAATTGGTCAAAAACGAAAAAGATTTAGTCTTCCTGAAATGCTTTCTTCTGCAAAAATGCATCGAAAATACTTTAAGTAGGCTCCAATCGATGTTTAATTTAACAAACTTTTGAAAGATTGAAAAAAAAATTTTCTTAATTTTTGTCTGAGATACCTATGAAAAACGGACGCAAAAGTTAAAAAAAATATAAAAAATCCCAGCTTTGGACCCTAAAAATGGACATTTTTTGTTTCAAAATTTTATTATTTTAGATCAAAATTCAATTATTTAATTGCAGATGAACTTTTTGGTTGAAAATTCATGTTTTAGAATTAAAAGCCCAACTAGTCTGTAGAGAATTTGTCATTTTGTGTCACAAATTTAATATTTTGTTTCAGACTTTTTTCGCCTTTGACCAAAAAATATTTATGGTTTAAAAATTGAAGTATTTGATTGCTGGGTCGTATTGTTGGTCGAAAAATTCATTTCTTCGTTAGAAATTATATTTTTTCGTTGAAAAAACCTCTTTTGGTTGAAGAATCGACTAATTCTTCAGAAATTCATCTTTTCTGGTTAAATTCAACAGTTTTTTAATTAACATTCAAACCTTTTTTGGTTGCTATTTCAACTATCACGTTTTGAGTGATGAATTTATCTTTCTTAATTAGAAATTCAATTACTTGGTTAAAAAATGAACTACTTAGTTATTGATCTTCTAGGAGCCGGATTTTTTTTATATCTAAAAGAAAAATTTGTAACAGAGCAAGTGAAAACTTGGTCTTGAAAAAGTAAACAAAAGTCAGCGAATTTTGAAACTGGAATTTTGTAGCACTCTTCTATATGTAAAATCTGCTCCGGATTTTTTTTGTAATCAGTCAACAACCAATACAAATTGGCACATTAAAGTGCCAGTCATTCAAATAAACTAGTCGTTAATAGATTAGTTAACAGAAAGTTACAAATAAAATTAATAGAATCAAGTTAAGGCATGCAGTATAACCTGATTTGGCAGAAAGGTGGAGTCAGTTTTCAGGTGGAATGCGAAGTTGATCATTGGTTGATTGATAAATGACCACTCATAGTTAGCTTAATGCAAACTTCTTGAATGATTGCTGATTTGTCGAATCGTTAACTAATGATTAACTTTAAGGGGGCCGATAGCCGTAGGACTGATTACTTAAACAACAAATAAGCTAAAAGACTGATGAAGAAAAATTAGGCATAAGAGTTTAAAATTCAGATTGGTATGAGACCAGTTTGACGAGAGCAATAAATTATATTTGTTCTGGGTGTCGAGATGCTTGTTTTCATTTTTTTTTCACCGGAGGAAATGCGAGCTTAAGTATCCATGTTCATACCTTTTATATTTATTGACGACATTTATCAACTGAGCCCTTTTCATACCATAAACTCTCATTAGGGATTAAAAAGTGTTAAACTGAATACAGCCAAATCTGCATTTAGTTTTGGTTTTCGTTTTAGTCTGGAAACCATTTTTCCTCTCCGGGTTCTCTCTCTGTTTTGTCACGCCTGAGTGAACACCGCAAATTCCCGGAGCTCCTCTCATCCATATCCGCGACGCGGCGTCAATTCTCGAAAACACTTATTCCAGAATCACTAAATCCAGATTCGAATGCATCTTCAAATTCATTCAATCACTTTGTCAGTTTGATATTTCATAAAATTTTTTTCCACTTAAAGTTGTTACGGTTGAATGGAAATTCCTTATTTTTAATTCAAATATCTTCACATTTTTTATATAGAAACATAATATCTTGCAAATTTGTGAAAAGTTATAAGATTTTTCAAAAAATAATTTAACGCTGCCATTTTTTCTGTTCACAGTTGAATAATCTGTAATTTCAAATCTTTAGAATTAAATGAGTTTCAATGTTGAATCTTCAAAATTAAAATAGTACACAAAAAATAATTAAACATTGCATGACTTTCCATTAGGCACTTAAAATTTTATTTGGCCTCCAACTTAAAGTAATCAAATTTGAAGAATTAGAAAGTGTGAATAGTTAAAATTCAAGATTTTTGAATGGTAAATTAAGGACATTGAACTATTCCTGAAAAAGCGTTCAAAATACGTTTCCTTAAAATATAGATCTTTAAAATCGAATAATTCGTAATTCTATATTTTTAAAATTTCTCATTTTAACTCTTAAAAATTGTGGAGATTTAAGTTTACCAACCCTGAAATCTAAATGTTGCAAAATAATTCTTTCATATTATATACCTTTAAAATATAAATCTTTAAAATTATGCAATTTTTAATTCTGTATTTTAAGCATTTAAGAATTTTTAATTGAGACTTTAAAATGTTAGAAGTTTGAATTTTAAATTGTTTTTAATTTTCATTTATTTTTAAATTTTTTAATTTTGAAAAGAAAATTTACAATTAACATTGTTGTGATTATTATGATTTGCATTCGAAATCTCTTCAATTGGGTAGATTTAGAATGGGAAACTTGACTTTCGATATTAAAAATCAACCAAATTCGAAAAACTTGATTTCTACATTTCTTAAATTGAACACTTTTAAACTAAACATCGTTGAAATTGAAAACCTTCTAATTTCAATTTTTCAAAAAAATTTAAAATTTAGAGTTGGAAATTAGAATTTTAGAATTGTGGATTATATCTGTTTAAAATAGAAGAATTTTATATTTGTAATCTTCAAAATTGTGGAGATTGAAATTTTCCGTCTCGAAAATCAAAATGTTGCAAAACAATTCTTTCAAATCATATACCTTTAAAATATAAATATTAAAAATTATGCAATTTTCAATTCTACATTCCAAACATTCGGAATCTCTTCAATTTGAAAGATTCAGAATGAAAAACTTGACTTTTGATCTTTAAAATCAACAAAATTTAAAAAAATTTATTTGTAATTCTTAAATTTAAGAATTTTAAACTGAAAATCGTTAAAATTGAAGAATTTTATATTTTAAATATTTAACGTTATAAAAATAAAAATTTTATATCCTTAAAATGAAAAAATGGCAATATAAATTTTTAAAAATTAAAAATCTTGAAAATTAAATAATTTTTAATGCTATGCTACAAAATTTCATAATTTTCAACTGGAACTCTTTAAAATATCAAAACGGTACTTTGTATATTTAAAACTAAAGAATTTTTATTGAATAAAAATTACAATAAAAAATGCAGTTTTTTAAGATTTATATAATTTTTAAAATTTTATTTTGGTAGATTTTAAATGGAAAACTTCACTTTCGATCCTCAAAATCATTAACATTTAAGAATTTATATTTATATATTCATCTTTAAAATTTAAAAGCTTTTAATTTTTAAAATTTGCATTTAAGAAATCTGAAATTTTGCTGAATGCAATTTAAAATTTCTTCAAATCGGAAGATTCAAAATTGAAAATGTGACTTCTTATTTCCAAAATCATCAAAATTTAAAAAACTTTGTTATAAAACTCAAAAATTCCAGAGTCCTGAAAATTTTAAAAAATTTAAGACATTAAATTGTAATTTTTTAGAATTGAAGTTTTTAATTTTCACAATTTAAAATTTACAAATTTTGAATTTCTTGAATTGAACATTAAATAAATGGTCTATTTTTACATTTTTCAAAAAGAAAATTTGTCAGCTATAAATCTTTAAAATTGAAGTATGAAAAAAGATTCAAAACTATTTTATTTGAAATTACGTTAAAAATTGAGGTATCTTTAATTGCAAATCATCAATATAAAACATTTTTCAAAAACTTAATTGAAAATTCTCCATTTTAAAGTATAAGGAATCAAAACTATATAAGTTGGAAAATGTTCCATTGTAAACATAGGTGTCAGAAGTCTAGAACGTCTTTTTAGGACATTTTATTAATATATAAAATCCCGCATTAACATATCAATTTGTATTCTTGTTTTTAAGTCCTACCGTGATAAGATCCTATATTGAAATGAAATATACAGATTATTGAAAGCCGATTACAACTATAATTAATATTAAAATTAATTTATAATTATAGGAAAGCCGATCTAGCTGGCCAATTATTGATTATAGTTAATAATTATTAATTATATTGTACAGTACTTTCAACTGAAGAATACATTTTCATTTATTAATCAGGCAAAAAAAAAAGAAACACACAATAAGCGGTCATTACGCGCACTGTTTTATAGTTATATATAATATTTCTATTTCTTGTGAAAGAATATAAATTAAACTAACTTTTTTTCTGAACTTTATTTTAAAAATATATAATCTGAGGGGTTAACGCCACGGTAGCGTGGTCGTAACACATCTGCAGCATACTATAAATCCAATCAGAACGCCTGTCGTCACATCGAAGAGAATACGATATCCCTCTCTTTCTTAACTTGATTCGCTTTTTCTATCTCTCTATTTCACTCTCTTTCTCTCACCAGTTTCTCCTGCTTTCCGGCTCCTTCTTTCTCCCCGGTTCTCTCTCGATGTAAACTAGTTTTCTTTCAGATAAAAAAAAGGGTGCATCCTCCGGTGATCACATAATCGTGCATTCACCTCCTCGGGCCTACGCCATCCTTCCGACCTGTCTCCTCTTTCTGGCACTTTCGTCTTCCCTTTCCACTTTTTTGCTTTTGCTAACCCCAGGCATTTTTAGCAGGCTCTGCATAATATTGAATAATATTTATTTTCTTAAAACCTTTTACGTTACACGCCCGGCAACAGCTTTATTAATTATACTTGAAAATATCCTGGAAATATGTTATCTCATGAACCAACAGGTTTAGCATAATATTGAGATCCTCTGATTTACTTTCTTATTCAAGTAGATAATTTTCTATTATTGTAAATATTTTGTTTCCTACAAAGTTTTTTATATGGTCTCCTTGGCTTAAATCGGTTAAGATTTTCCTGGAATTAGGCAATTTTTTGTCTAGGTATTACATTTTGTGAAATCTGTAACTATTTTATAATTATTCTGTATAATAATTATAGCAAGTTTATAAAAATTGATCTAGAATTTTTAGTTTTAGGATTTCATAGCCTTGGACAGAAACTGTTATATTTTGAGTCGTGTATCAGTCCGTCCATCGTTGGTTTCTTCAAGGAAGGGAAATGAGGGGAAATGGTAGAAGTAGGGTTAGTAAAAAAACTGTGAGGAGTCGAAGTGTGGAGAGTAAGGGGAAATTAGGCAAGGAAATAGAGGGAAACCGAGGAAAAATGAGGATGGGGATGTAGGGGAAGTAGGAGAAGTGAGAAGAAATAAGGGAAATATAAAGAGTTAGGCAAGTAGAATAGAAGTGAAGGAAGTAATGAGAAATTAAGGGACGGGCGTGGATAAGATGAGGAGTGGAAAATTCTGGAAAGTAGTGAAAGCATAATAATTAGGGGAAATTATTAGAATTGAGGGTGAGTAGGGGAATGGATTTAAGGGTTAAGGAAGTAAAGTAAAGGGAGGGGAAGTGCCAGGTGTTGAAGCCAGGAGAGGGAAGGAGAGGGGGAAGGAGTTGGTGAAGGGGTAGGGATGCATGGTGAAATAAGGTTTGGTAAAGTAGGGGAATGAGGGGGAAGCAGGAGAGGGAAAGTATTGGTGGGGGAACTAAATAATTTAATTAACGCATTAATAGGCTACGAGACCATTCTTTGTAAGCACGCGGCGTTCTCCTTTGACTAATTTTCAATATTATTTGCTGCAAAGTTTTAAATATGTAAACAGAGGCTATCCTGTCAAATGTCTCCTCTAATTTTTATTTTTCTGTCAAACGTCTCCCTCGCTTTTGACTCAAAGAAAAAAATTTCTTATTTTTTTTCGCGATTATAGAAAAATCATTATAGGATAACCGGTATAAAAATTAATACAATGCTAAAATAATGAATAAAGTGGTGCAAAAATAGGAAAAGTACAGAAGAATGATTTATTTATTTATTTACTTGAATCTTCTAGCTTTCGATGAATTGCAGAGGATTCTAAAAGAGTTAAAAGTTTTCAAATACATCTATTGATTTCAAGAAGTTTTCAGGGATTCCGGAGAACTTTCTCGGATCTTAAACAATTTCGTCAGATTCCATAAAAATTAGGTAGCTTTAAAATAATTTAAATTATATAAAAGATTTTTTTAATTTACAAAATTATCCAAAGGCTCTGAGGGATCCCGAAGGAATTGAACGAATTTTATGGAATTAAAAAATACTTGTACGGATTTTCAAATATTTTCTGGAATTTGAAGGTATCTCAAAGGTTTTCATGAATTAGAAAAATAGTTATCAGACCTCAAAAAATATCAAGAGATTTGGGAGAATTTAAAAGATTGCATAATATTTCCTGGAAATCTAAGTTAATTTAAGAAACTTCACGATGTGTATATGATTTTATTGAATCAAAGCACTTTAAAGATTTTAGAGATTTGTAGGGATATAAAGGAATTCTAAAGATTTCAAGAATTATGCGTTATTTTACATTCCAAAAAATTTCAAGATATTTGAAAAACTTCAAGCAATTTTAAAGAATTTCTTAAGATTTCTATGAATTTGAAGAAATTTCATAGGATTTCAATAGATTTATGGGATTTGATGGGACTGCCAAGTATTTCCAAGATTGTAGGAGATTTAAAAATTGTCCAGCTATTTTTATATGACTTTGGGGATTGATTGAAAGATATTTCCAAAGGTATCAAGAGATTCCAGAGGATTTTTATGGATTTCAATGAAATTTCGTTTTCTTTTCCGTCGCAGAGTTCTACGTTGATTTCGACACGCCTTCATCCACGGAGTTTACTATGTCGTTTGTGACGCAATTTTCTGGGTCGTTTCTGATACACTGTGTACTGCGCCGTATCCGGCGCAGCGTACTGTGACATCTTCGACACAGTGCCCTACGTCTTTTCTGACGTAGTGTAACTTTGCCTTTTCTGACGCAGTGTCCTGTGTCGCTTTCGATACAGCGTCCTACTTTATTTTCGTAACAGTGTTCTACGCCGTTTCTGTTGTAATGCCCTACGTCTCTTTCGAAGCCGCGTCTTTCGTCGTTTTTGTTAAAGTGCCCTACTTTTTTTCTGATGTAGTGTCCTACGTCGCTTTCGACGCAGCGTCCTACGCCTTTTCTGACGCAGTGTCCTACGCCGCTTTCAAAGCCGCGTCCTACGTCGTTTTCGTTAAAGTGTCCCACTTCTTTTCTGAAGCAGTGTCCTACGTCACTTTCGACGCAGTGTTCGCCGTCGTTTTCGTCACAGTGCCCTACGCCTTTTTTGACGCAGTGTCCTACGTTGATTTCGACTCAACGTCCTACGTCGCTTTCGACACAATGTCGTACGTCTTTTCTGTCGCAGTGTCCTACGTCGCTTCCGACGTAGCGTCCTGCTTTGTTCGCGATAAAGTTTCCTAGCAAGTTTCCGACGTAGTGCCCTACCTTGTTTCCGACATAGTATACTACGTCGTTGCACCAGCGAAGGTCCTTTTTTTAGGCTGATTATTAAGGAACTAGTAAAACATGGTATCAAAAAAACATCAAGTTCATTGAAAAGATTATAAAGAGTTCTGATAGAAATAACTTGATTACAAACGACCTATTCACATCCGCTTTATCCTGATGATCATACGAGAATCGAAATTCAAATGCGCTCTTTGTGAACGCGAGGTCGCATAAAGTGTTGAACAGTCAGCTATCGAACTACCATCCTACGCACTATCATCGGAGCTTCTCGATGGAAACGACCGATTTTATGGTCTTTGGATGCACAACTCCTGGGATCTGTTCTGCATAGATAAATCAGACTCTTCTGAAAGAGATAAACAGAGAGAAAAAGAGAGAGAAAGCAGCAAAGCAAAAAAAGGGGAGGTGAATACTACCTAACCGCTTTTCACTTCAACGGATGCCTTTTGCAACGAGGCAAACCGTTTTACAGTTTCGCCTCTGTTACAAGAGTGTAGGTGTGTACTGACGTATCTACGTGGTAATAGGTGGGTAATTCCATTAAAATACGTTACGGTGTCTGCATAGAGAGAAAGAGTGAAGTGACTTTAGCCGGAGGGAAAGAAACAGAGCAAGAGTGTGAGAGGGACGAAGAAATGCATTGAGTCAGGGTGAGGGGGGAGGTTGAACGATGCACCCCCCGGGGAGCTGAGAAGCCACCCAAGAAGCAAACTCTCCGATAACTTGTAGGACATACTATGGTTCTGCTATTCAAACTCCACGGAATAGTACTATAAATTCTTAACTGTATGTCATGATCCAACTTATTCTATCTTTTCTGATCCAAAACTTTTACTCAGGGTTGCTACAAAATTCCGATTTCAAAATTTCCTCACATTTTCCCGGTGGTTCTAAATTTTGCTTTTAGGTATACAAATAACCTTAGAGGGGGTCAAACACACATTTTGTAAGAAAAATTAGGGTCGCAGATGTTTTTGGATTTCATTTGGTCAAACAAATTTGTACCTGAAAGGAATAGTAAATCCACATACCTGCTAGCGCATATTGAATTTTTTGAAACACATCAATTTGCAACAAGTTCAAAAAATTATTTAAAAAAAAAATTAATAAAAATAATTAATTTTGCAACCAAGAAGATGAACCTTCAAACAAGAAAATAAATTCTCAACGAAAAGTGCAAAAGTTGATATTTTTACCAAAAATAGTTTTATTTTCAATCAAAAGCAGTTGAATGCAAATAAAAGATAACAAATCTCAAAGAAATATTTGAACCTTTAACTGAAATATAGAATTTTTAAGTTTAAAAGACAAATGTTCTGCAAAAGAGTTTAATTCACAACCCAGTCATATGAACTTAAAGTAAATTAAGTTCTGACAAAATTATAAAATTTCCAAACTAACAAAGGGCGTTTCTTTTTTTTTTAATTTATCAGACCATAAATATGAATTTTCGACAAAAAAATTAAATTTCAACCCAAAAAAGAAGAGTTTAAAAAAAATCAATTGTGAACTGAACAGCATAAGTTTAAAGCAAAAATATAAGAATTAAATTTTGGGTTAATAGATTAGATTCTTATTCAAGGAAACGAATTTGTAGTAAAATAGCTATCTTTTCTACAAACAAATAAAAGACTATTTTATCATATAACATGAATTTTTAAACAAAATAGTTCAATTTTTAATGAAACAGATAAATTTTTAACCACAAATATCACATTTTTACTAAAAATTACAAATTTTCCATCAAAGAAATAATTTTCACACAAAAAAAATTACACCAAAAGGAATAAATTTTGACAAAATACAGGAATTTTTGAACGGTATTATTAAATTTTGTATGAAAGAAATATACTCTCAACTGAAATGACTGATTTTCATTGGAAAAAATGTTATCAAATATTTGAACTTTCGACCAAAAACTTAAATTTTCAACCAATAAGATTACTTCTCCACTAAAGATGAGGAATCTTTTAACCAAATATATTGAATTTTAAATTAAATATATAAATTTGTAATCAATTATTTGTAGTTTCAACTAAAGAAAATAAAGTCTTAACCAATTATGTAGTAGTTATATTTTCAGTTATGAAATATAATTTTTTATCCTAAAAAAGAATTTTAAAGAAAATAGTAAAATTTTCAGTAAAGAAAATTATTTGAAAAAAAGTTTTTTCTTAAGAAATCAATTTAATTAAAAAAAATGTTATAAGCTAAACTGATAAATCATAAAAGAATGAAAAAACAAAATGTGGCAGTAAATATTTGAATGGAAAAAGATTGAAATTTTAAATCAAAAGCAGTTGAGTTCATCCAAAAATGATAAATTAAAAAAAAAGTAAAATCTCTAATGAAAATGTGAATTTTCAACCCAATAGTTGAAATTTTACCAAAAAAGTCAAATTTTCATCAAAATAGTTAAATAATCAAACAAGAAGAATGACTTTTTAATGTAATTGCTTTAACTTTAACAACATAATAAGATATTCAATCAAATAATAAGTGAATGTTAACCACTAAATAAATTCTTAACAACAAACATGATGAAATAAGTGATTATAAAATTATAAATTTTGTGAGAAAAACTTCTCCTTTTCACATTGTATTTACCACGAATATACTTAAATTAGGTTTTCACGTTTATCTAAGTTTATTTATATGTTGGGAGAACCTAAATTTGAGCCTATATAAATTTCTCTAAAATTACCTGACTTTTTCTGATCAATTAACAAATTTTTTGGTTTCCCCGATTTTCCAGAATTGTGTGATTAGTGGAAACCCTGCATATTCTAAAGAGCCCAAACATTTTTAATCGTAGTTTTCTATCCAGATTGGTTGTTCTCAGCTTTCTCAAAAGATAGCAGGCTTTTTGATTTGAAATAGTTCCAAATCTAGCTGGTAGAACATTATTTTTTAAGATGACGCAACGACCTTTGGTTCCTGCAACTAAAACACTCTGAAACATAATCATATCTTCGAGATAATCATGCTGATCTTGTTCCAAGAGTAATAAAAGTATCCCGCTAATTAACATACAGAACAAACGCACCTGACATTTATTACTCTTGTAAAATTTACAACCATATAACCAAAGCTGATTGTTACAAGCAGAAAGAAACTGAGGCGTAATTAACGGACTAATATGACCATCAGTCTTCTGAAGAAAAATGTTTTTTATCATACCTGATGTATTTGGAGGATCTCTGGGCATAATTGCGTAAGTGCCGAATTTCCTAAATACATTTTTGGCCTAATTGTTTTGTTTTCATGTCTTTGCAGAAAATTATAGAAGTGGATCCAAATCCTTCTTTGGTAATAAGAAAACGATTACTCCTTTTTACCTCTTCTTTTTATGATACAATAAAGCTAAATGAAAGCACGAAAGTGCTTTTATATTTTTGTTTTTAAATATGCGTCACTCCGTTGTCTTCTGGAAAATTCAAGTTTCGGCACTAATACCTTTATTTTTCCGTGACCCATAATTTAAATTTCAGTTTGTTATCATCTAAGTCTATTCTTATAATCATCTCTCCAGACCTTCGAGAGATTGGTTCGGATTTACTAAGCCTAAATTATTTACTCATGACTATCAGTCTTCCGAAGGAACATGTTTTTGAGCATCCTTAATTCATTTTATATCTATTATTTTTTATGTCAATTCCTAATCATGTATCTTGTCCTTCGGATTAGTGCGGATTTACTCTGAATATGATCTCGGACGATTTTGCACCGGAGTCGTTGTGGTTTTAACTACGATTTCTAGTCTTGTATTCACGTAACTGGTACAAGGATGCTGGATCTTATCGGACCAGAAAATTAATAACTCCACTATGAAGGCCTCGTGGCTGCTAAAAATTTCTACTGGCTTGGGGCTATGGTTTGTGGAAGTCTGGCTACAAAGTACATGGTGCAACGCATCATGGTGCAATACCAGAACGAGTTTTCTCGACAAGACTTTATGGGGTTCTATCTTGTAAGCTACCAACGAAGCTACTTTATTTATTCGAGAATATATTTTTCGTTTATTATGGACGGATAAAGTTTATAAATAACATTACTGATTTCCAGAGGTAATAAAACCAAATAATAAATTACGATTAGCTGGGTGGAATTAAATTCATAGACTTTAGATATCCCTAATTGGAAACGTGACCAATAGTTTCTAGTTACTGTGATCGCACCGGTTCTGTAGTTCAGTTTTAGGTAAAAACAAATGTCCAGAAAAGAGAATTTAATCTATTGTTAAAAAATGTGTATATCATATGGGGCTTTCGTGAAAATTACACGAACATGCCGTTTAATAGTTGCGAATTTTCTCCTGAAAGTTCTCTAGACATTCTTGTGTTTCAATTTTTTTTCGGATACAAAAAAAAAATTTTAATTTGTATCATCTTATTTTCTTTCAAAAAAATTTAGAATTTCAGTTGAGGATGCTTTCTTAATCAATGTAAAAAATAAGAAACAGTTGAATAGCTTCCAATATTTGTATTCCTCGATATGATCTACTGATGGTTCAATTTTGTTTTAGTTCATTTTGATGCTCTTTCTTTGTTCAAAGTGAAACTTGATTTTGTTCTGTGTAGCTTCGAAGCATCTGATGAACCCCTTAACAATTTTTAATGATAAAAATACTTTTAAAAAATTTTAAGATCAAAGGTTCGAAAGCAGATTAGCAATAGAATTGAAAAATGTAAAAGCGAATTATGAAAAATCCGCCGCCTCTCCTTTTGTTTCTTCAGGGTTGTAGATTTATTTCTAATGTATTTAGTATCTTTTGGTTCTGAATTAATTTAATTTTGATTGATTATTTTTCTTTTTTGAGTGAAAAATATTTTTAGGCTGCAAAATCAACAATTTTGTTGAATTTTGGTCTTTTGGTCTGAAATTCAACTCTCTTGGTAACAATTTTTGTCTATTTTTGTATGGAAATATAGAACTGTTTGGCTGAAAAGTCGCCTTCTGAGGACGAATTCAAGAGCTTTTAATTAAAAACCAGAAATTTTTAATACTTATAGTTGAAAATTCAACTGATTGGATAGCATTGAAACAGCTTTGTAAAAAATCTATTTTATGTAATTAAAGATTTATTATTTCAGTTGCAAATTCATATCTGTGCTTAAAAATTAATATTTTCTCATCAATATATGTTTTGCGTTAAAAATTTAACTATTCTGTGAACAATTTGCCTTTTTGACATAAAAATTCAGAAATTTGTTTGAAATTAATTCTTTCCACAATCTTTTTGGATTTAAAGTTCAACAATATTGCTGAAAATTCGTTTTTCTTTAGTTTAAAACTTCATAACTTTTGTTAGAATTTTTTTTTAAGTTACAATTTTAACTAATTGGTTGCAAATTAACTTTTTTTGGAAATTTATATTTTCAGCTTGAAAGTTTTAACAATTTTGACAGTTTTTTATTTTTTGACTCTGAATCTTTTTGTTTGTTTGTTAAAAACTGAACTATTTTGCTTAAAATCCGTTAGATTGGTTTAAAATTCAACTATTCTTGGTGAAAAAGTGAACTACGAGGGTAGTTCAATAAGTCCTTAGAATGACCAACAGATGGCGCGCGAATCGCTCCAAATCATCTGTTTTCAGTCAGCACCACTCCCGACTAGAT